>NW_017216435.1:0-13198 GCF_001704415.2 Capra hircus
TTGGCAAGTGTGCAAACCCACCAACGACGCCTGGCACCTATGTGCAAAGGCAAGGCAGGATTGGAGCTGAGGCAAGGAAGGCACCAGTGGCGTCTCCCAGGCTCGCTCAGACAGCTCCTTCCTGGGGAGGGAGCCTAAAAGCAAGGCAAGTCTGGGCAAGGCGAGCCCCCGGCCGAGCAGCCTCGCGCCAGAAACTCTGCCAGATCGGGGCTCTGAGCAGAGCTAGAGCTCTGCCGTACTGGAGGCCCACTTAGCTCCGTGCAAGCAGGGCTTTCCTCTTGACTGGGCTCGGCTGCCTCCTCTTCTCCCGAGGAGGCTCGCTACACTGCTGGCTGTGCTCTCGCCTATCAGGCGGGCGCGCAGGGCTCCTCCAGCAGGTCTTGCCTCAGGGGCTGCTTCCCCTGAGTTGAGGCTGTGGGCGGGAACCCAGACACGCAGGATAAGGCCCCAACCACCTGCACATGTCTCTGCTGGGGAGGAGAGTGCTAGGGAACCTACGTCTCTCACACACTTTCTAGGCACCCACGGAGTCAGCCTCTGGGAGTGTGGGGATGCAAAACCCAGCCAGGGGCCCTTGGAACCTGGTGCTCTCCGTGCGGAGCTTTGTCTGGGCGGCCAAGGAACCGCTGAAGGAGCCCTGCTGTTGCCCTTCGCTTCCCTCTGACAGAGCTTTCACTGCTGGAGCCCTTGGCAGTGTGCAACCCACCAGCCCCTAAGCCCTCCTCAAGGACGCTTGGGACCTAAGTGCAAAGGCAAGGCAGGGGTAGAGCTGAAGCCAGGAAGGCGCCAGTGGCGTTTCCGAGCCTCACACAGCCTGCTCCTTCCTGGGGAGGGAGCCTTAAAGCAAGGCAAGTCTGCGCAAGGCTCGCCTATGGCAGAGCATCTTGGTGCCAGGAACTCTGCCAGATCGGGCCTCTGAACAGAGCTAGAGATCTGCCGTACTGGAGTCGCACTTAGCTTCGTGTAAGCAGGGATTTCAGCTTGACGGGGACTTGCTGCCTCCTCTTCCCCCGAGGAGGCTCGCTTCCCTGCTGGCTGTGCACTCGCCTATCAGGCGGGGGCGCAGGGCTCCTCCAGCAGGTCTTGCCTCAGGGGCTGCTTCCCCTGAGTTGGGGCTGTGGGCAGGAACCCAGACACGCAGGATCAGGCCCCAAACACCTGCACATGTCTCTGCTGGGGAGGAGAGTGCTAGGGAACCTACGTCTGTCATACACTTTCTGGGCACCCAAGGAATCAGCCTCCGTGTGTGCGGGGCTGAAAACCCCAGCCAGGGGACCTGGGAGCCTGGTGCTCTCCGTGTGGCGCTGAATCTGGGCGGCCAAGCAACCGCTGGAGGAGCCCTGCAGTTGCCCTTCCTTCCCTCTGACAGAATTCTCACTGCTGGAGCCCTTGGCAGTGTGCAACCCACCAGCCCCTAAGCTCTCCTTAAGGAGGACTGGGACCTAAGTGCAAAGGCAAGGCAGGATTGGAGCTGAGGCAAGAAAGGCGCCAGTGGCGACTCCCAGGCTCCTGCTGCCTGCTCCTTCCTGGAGAGGCAGCCTAAAAGCAAGGCAAGTCTGGGCAAGGCTAGCCCCCGGCAGAGCAGCCTCGCGCCAGGAACTCTGCCAGATCGGGGCTCTGAGCAGAGCTAGAGCTCTGCCGTACTGGAGGCGCACTTAGCTCCGTGCAAGCAGGGCTTTCAACTTGACGGGCTGGGCTGCCTCCTCTTCCCCCGAGGAGGCTCGCTTCCCTGCTGGCTGTGCACTCGCCTATCAGGCGGGGGCGCAGGGCTCCTCCAGCAGGTCTTGCCTCAGGGGCTGCTTCCCCTGAGTTGGGGCTGTGGGCAGGAACCCAGACACGCAGGATCAGGCCCCAACCACCTGCACATGTCTCTGCTGGGGAGGAGAGTGCTAGGGAACCTACGTCTGTCATACACTTTCTGGGCACCCAAGGAATCAGCCTCCGTGTGTGCGGGGCTGAAAACCCCAGCCAGGGGCCCTGGGAGCCTGGTGCTCTCGGTGCGGCGCTGATTCTAGGCGGCCTAGAAACCGCTGGAGGAGCCCTGCAGTTGCCCTTCCCTTCCCTCTGACAGAGCTCTCACTGCTGAAGCCCTTGGCAGTGTGCAACCCACCACCCCTAAGCCCTCCCCAACGACGCCTGGCACCTATGTGCAAAGGCAAGGCAGGATTGGAGCTGAGGCAAGGAAGGCACCAGTGGCGTCTCCCAGGCTCGCTCAGACAGCTCCTTCCTGGGGAGGGAGCCTAAAAGCAAGGCAAGTCTGGGCAAGGCGAGCCCCCGGCCGAGCAGCCTCGCGCCAGAAACTCTGCCAGATCGGGGCTCTGAGCAGAGCTAGAGCTCTGCCGTACTGGAGGCCCACTTAGCTCCGTGCAAGCAGGGCTTTCCTCTTGACTGGGCTCGGCTGCCTCCTCTTCTCCCGAGGAGGCTCGCTACACTGCTGGCTGTGCTCTCGCCTATCAGGCGGGCGCGCAGGGCTCCTCCAGCAGGTCTTGCCTCAGGGGCTGCTTCCCCTGAGTTGAGGCTGTGGGCGGGAACCCAGACACGCAGGATAAGGCCCCAACCACCTGCACATGTCTCTGCTGGGGAGGAGAGTGCTAGGGAACCTACGTCTCTCACACACTTTCTAGGCACCCACGGAGTCAGCCTCTGGGAGTGTGGGGATGCAAAACCCAGCCAGGGGCCCTTGGAACCTGGTGCTCTCCGTGCGGAGCTTTGTCTGGGCGGCCAAGGAACCGCTGAAGGAGCCCTGCTGTTGCCCTTCGCTTCCCTCTGACAGAGCTTTCACTGCTGGAGCCCTTGGCAGTGTGCAACCCACCAGCCCCTAAGCCCTCCTCAAGGACGCTTGGGACCTAAGTGCAAAGGCAAGGCAGGGGTAGAGCTGAAGCCAGGAAGGCGCCAGTGGCGTTTCCGAGCCTCACACAGCCTGCTCCTTCCTGGGGAGGGAGCCTTAAAGCAAGGCAAGTCTGCGCAAGGCTCGCCTATGGCAGAGCATCTTGGTGCCAGGAACTCTGCCAGATCGGGCCTCTGAACAGAGCTAGAGATCTGCCGTACTGGAGTCGCACTTAGCTTCGTGTAAGCAGGGATTTCAGCTTGACGGGGACTTGCTGCCTCCTCTTCCCCCGAGGAGGCTCGCTTCCCTGCTGGCTGTGCACTCGCCTATCAGGCGGGGGCGCAGGGCTCCTCCAGCAGGTCTTGCCTCAGGGGCTGCTTCCCCTGAGTTGGGGCTGTGGGCAGGAACCCAGACACGCAGGATCAGGCCCCAAACACCTGCACATGTCTCTGCTGGGGAGGAGAGTGCTAGGGAACCTACGTCTGTCATACACTTTCTGGGCACCCAAGGAATCAGCCTCCGTGTGTGCGGGGCTGAAAACCCCAGCCAGGGGCCCTGGGAGCCTGGTGCTCTCCGTGTGGCGCTGAATCTGGGCGGCCAAGCAACCGCTGGAGGAGCCCTGCAGTTGCCCTTCCCTTCCCTCTGACAGAATTCTCACTGCTGGAGCCCTTGGCAGTGTGCAACCCACCAGCCCCTAAGCTCTCCTTAAGGAGGACTGGGACCTAAGTGCAAAGGCAAGGCAGGATTGGAGCTGAGGCAAGAAAGGCGCCAGTGGCGACTCCCAGGCTCCTGCTGCCTGCTCCTTCCTGGAGAGGCAGCCTAAAAGCAAGGCAAGTCTGGGCAAGGCTAGCCCCGGCAGAGCAGCCTCGCGCCAGGAACTCTGCCAGATCGGGGCTCTGAGCAGAGCTAGAGCTCTGCCGTACTGGAGGCGCACTTAGCTCCGTGCAAGCAGGGCTTTCAACTTGACGGGGCTGGGCTGCCTCCTCTTCCCCCGAGGAGGCTCGCTTCCCTGCTGGCTGTGCACTCGCCTATCAGGCGGGGCGCAGGGCTCCTCCAGCAGGTCTTGCCTCAGGGGCTGCTTCCCCTGAGTTGGGGCTGTGGGCAGGAACCCAGACACGCAGGATCAGGCCCCAACCACCTGCACATGTCTCTGCTGGGGAGGAGAGTGCTAGGGAACCTACGTCTGTCATACACTTTCTGGGCACCCAAGGAATCAGCCTCCGTGTGTGCGGGGCTGAAAACCCCAGCCAGGGGCCCTGGGAGCCTGGTGCTCTCGGTGCGGCGCTGATTCTAGGCGGCCTAGAAACCGCTGGAGGAGCCCTGCAGTTGCCCTTCCCTTCCCTCTGACAGAGCTCTCACTGCTGAAGCCCTTGGCAGTGTGCAACCCACCACCCCTAAGCCCTCCCAACGACGCCTGGCACCTATGTGCAAAGGCAAGGCAGGATTGGAGCTGAGGCAAGGAAGGCACCAGTGGCGTCTCCCAGGCTCGCTCAGACAGCTCCTTCCTGGGGAGGGAGCCTAAAAGCAAGGCAAGTCTGGGCAAGGCGAGCCCCCGGCCGAGCAGCCTCGCGCCAGAAACTCTGCCAGATCGGGGCTCTGAGCAGAGCTAGAGCTCTGCCGTACTGGAGGCCCACTTAGCTCCGTGCAAGCAGGGCTTTCCTCTTGACTGGGCTCGGCTGCCTCCTCTTCTCCCGAGGAGGCTCGCTACACTGCTGGCTGTGCTCTCGCCTATCAGGCGGGCGCGCAGGGCTCCTCCAGCAGGTCTTGCCTCAGGGGCTGCTTCCCCTGAGTTGAGGCTGTGGGCGGAACCCAGACACGCAGGATAAGGCCCCAACCACCTGCACATGTCTCTGCTGGGGAGGAGAGTGCTAGGGAACCTACGTCTCTCACACACTTTCTAGGCACCCACGGAGTCAGCCTCTGGGAGTGTGGGGATGCAAAACCCAGCCAGGGGCCCTTGGAACCTGGTGCTCTCCGTGCGGAGCTTTGTCTGGGCGGCCAAGGAACCGCTGAAGGAGCCCTGCTGTTGCCCTTCGCTTCCCTCTGACAGAGCTTTCACTGCTGGAGCCCTTGGCAGTGTGCAACCCACCAGCCCCTAAGCCCTCCTCAAGGACGCTTGGGACCTAAGTGCAAAGGCAAGGCAGGGGTAGAGCTGAAGCCAGGAAGGCGCCAGTGGCGTTTCCGAGCCTCACACAGCCTGCTCCTTCCTGGGGAGGGAGCCTTAAAGCAAGGCAAGTCTGCGCAAGGCTCGCCTATGGCAGAGCATCTTGGTGCCAGGAACTCTGCCAGATCGGGCCTCTGAACAGAGCTAGAGATCTGCCGTACTGGAGTCGCACTTAGCTTCGTGTAAGCAGGGATTTCAGCTTGACGGGGACTTGCTGCCTCCTCTTCCCCCGAGGAGGCTCGCTTCCCTGCTGGCTGTGCACTCGCCTATCAGGCGGGGCGCAGGGCTCCTCCAGCAGGTCTTGCCTCAGGGGCTGCTTCCCCTGAGTTGGGGCTGTGGGCAGGAACCCAGACACGCAGGATCAGGCCCCAAACACCTGCACATGTCTCTGCTGGGGAGGAGAGTGCTAGGGAACCTACGTCTGTCATACACTTTCTGGGCACCCAAGGAATCAGCCTCCGTGTGTGCGGGGCTGAAAACCCCAGCCAGGGGCCCTGGGAGCCTGGTGCTCTCCGTGTGGCGCTGAATCTGGGCGGCCAAGCAACCGCTGGAGGAGCCCTGCAGTTGCCCTTCCCTTCCCTCTGACAGAATTCTCACTGCTGGAGCCCTTGGCAGTGTGCAACCCACCAGCCCCTAAGCTCTCCTTAAGGAGGACTGGGACCTAAGTGCAAAGGCAAGGCAGGATTGGAGCTGAGGCAAGAAAGGCGCCAGTGGCGACTCCCAGGCTCCTGCTGCCTGCTCCTTCCTGGAGAGGCAGCCTAAAAGCAAGGCAAGTCTGGGCAAGGCTAGCCCCCGGCAGAGCAGCCTCGCGCCAGGAACTCTGCCAGATCGGGGCTCTGAGCAGAGCTAGAGCTCTGCCGTACTGGAGGCGCACTTAGCTCCGTGCAAGCAGGGCTTTCAACTTGACGGGGCTGGGCTGCCTCCTCTTCCCCCGAGGAGGCTCGCTTCCCTGCTGGCTGTGCACTCGCCTATCAGGCGGGGCGCAGGGCTCCTCCAGCAGGTCTTGCCTCAGGGGCTGCTTCCCCTGAGTTGGGCTGTGGGCAGGAACCCAGACACGCAGGATCAGGCCCCAACCACCTGCACATGTCTCTGCTGGGGAGGAGAGTGCTAGGGAACCTACGTCTGTCATACACTTTCTGGGCACCCAAGGAATCAGCCTCCGTGTGTGCGGGGCTGAAAACCCCAGCCAGGGGCCCTGGGAGCCTGGTGCTCTCGGTGCGGCGCTGATTCTAGGCGGCCTAGAAACCGCTGGAGGAGCCCTGCAGTTGCCCTTCCCTTCCCTCTGACAGAGCTCTCACTGCTGAAGCCCTTGGCAGTGTGCAACCCACCACCCCCTAAGCCCTCCCAACGACGCCTGGCACCTATGTGCAAAGGCAAGGCAGGATTGGAGCTGAGGCAAGGAAGGCACCAGTGGCGTCTCCCAGGCTCGCTCAGACAGCTCCTTCCTGGGGAGGGAGCCTAAAAGCAAGGCAAGTCTGGGCAAGGCGAGCCCCCGGCGAGCAGCCTCGCGCCAGAAACTCTGCCAGATCGGGGCTCTGAGCAGAGCTAGAGCTCTGCCGTACTGGAGGCCCACTTAGCTCCGTGCAAGCAGGGCTTTCCTCTTGACTGGGCTCGGCTGCCTCCTCTTCTCCCGAGGAGGCTCGCTACACTGCTGGCTGTGCTCTCGCCTATCAGGCGGGCGCGCAGGGCTCCTCCAGCAGGTCTTGCCTCAGGGGCTGCTTCCCCTGAGTTGAGGGCTGTGGGCGGGAACCCAGACACGCAGGATAAGGCCCCAACCACCTGCACATGTCTCTGCTGGGGAGGAGAGTGCTAGGGAACCTACGTCTCTCACACACTTTCTAGGCACCCACGGAGTCAGCCTCTGGGAGTGTGGGGATGCAAAACCCAGCCAGGGGCCCTTGGAACCTGGTGCTCTCCGTGCGGAGCTTTGTCTGGGCGGCCAAGGAACCGCTGAAGGAGCCCTGCTGTTGCCCTTCGCTTCCCTCTGACAGAGCTTTCACTGCTGGAGCCCTTGGCAGTGTGCAACCCACCAGCCCCTAAGCCCTCCTCAAGGACGCTTGGGACCTAAGTGCAAAGGCAAGGCAGGGGTAGAGCTGAAGCCAGGAAGGCGCCAGTGGCGTTTCCGAGCCTCACACAGCCTGCTCCTTCCTGGGGAGGGAGCCTTAAAGCAAGGCAAGTCTGCGCAAGGCTCGCCTATGGCAGAGCATCTTGGTGCCAGGAACTCTGCCAGATCGGGCCTCTGAACAGAGCTAGAGATCTGCCGTACTGGAGTCGCACTTAGCTTCGTGTAAGCAGGGATTTCAGCTTGACGGGGACTTGCTGCCTCCTCTTCCCCCGAGGAGGCTCGCTTCCCTGCTGGCTGTGCACTCGCCTATCAGGCGGGGGCGCAGGGCTCCTCCAGCAGGTCTTGCCTCAGGGGCTGCTTCCCCTGAGTTGGGGCTGTGGGCAGGAACCCAGACACGCAGGATCAGGCCCCAAACACCTGCACATGTCTCTGCTGGGGAGGAGAGTGCTAGGGAACCTACGTCTGTCATACACTTTCTGGGCACCCAAGGAATCAGCCTCCGTGTGTGCGGGGCTGAAAACCCCAGCCAGGGGCCCTGGGAGCCTGGTGCTCTCCGTGTGGCGCTGAATCTGGGCGGCCAAGCAACCGCTGGAGGAGCCCTGCAGTTGCCCTTCCCTTCCCTCTGACAGAATTCTCACTGCTGGAGCCCTTGGCAGTGTGCAACCCACCAGCCCCTAAGCTCTCCTTAAGGAGGACTGGGACCTAAGTGCAAAGGCAAGGCAGGATTGGAGCTGAGGCAAGAAAGGCGCCAGTGGCGACTCCCAGGCTCCTGCTGCCTGCTCCTTCCTGGAGAGGCAGCCTAAAAGCAAGGCAAGTCTGGGCAAGGCTAGCCCCGGCAGAGCAGCCTCGCGCCAGGAACTCTGCCAGATCGGGGCTCTGAGCAGAGCTAGAGCTCTGCCGTACTGGAGGCGCACTTAGCTCCGTGCAAGCAGGGCTTTCAACTTGACGGGGCTGGGCTGCCTCCTCTTCCCCCCGAGGAGGCTCGCTTCCCTGCTGGCTGTGCACTCGCCTATCAGGCGGGGCGCAGGGCTCCTCCAGCAGGTCTTGCCTCAGGGGCTGCTTCCCCTGAGTTGGGGCTGTGGGCAGGAACCCAGACACGCAGGATCAGGCCCCAACCACCTGCACATGTCTCTGCTGGGGAGGAGAGTGCTAGGGAACCTACGTCTGTCATACACTTTCTGGGCACCCAAGGAATCAGCCTCCGTGTGTGCGGGGCTGAAAACCCCAGCCAGGGGCCCTGGGAGCCTGGTGCTCTCGGTGCGGCGCTGATTCTAGGCGGCCTAGAAACCGCTGGAGGAGCCCTGCAGTTGCCCTTCCCTTCCCTCTGACAGAGCTCTCACTGCTGAAGCCCTTGGCAGTGTGCAACCCACCACCCCTAAGCCCTCCCAACGACGCCTGGCACCTATGTGCAAAGGCAAGGCAGGATTGGAGCTGAGGCAAGGAAGGCACCAGTGGCGTCTCCCAGGCTCGCTCAGACAGCTCCTTCCTGGGGAGGGAGCCTAAAAGCAAGGCAAGTCTGGGCAAGGCGAGCCCCGGCCGAGCAGCCTCGCGCCAGAAACTCTGCCAGATCGGGGCTCTGAGCAGAGCTAGAGCTCTGCCGTACTGGAGGCGCACTTAGCTCCGTGCAAGCAGGGCTTTCCTCTTGACTGGGCTCGGCTGCCTCCTCTTCTCCCGAGGAGGCTCGCTACACTGCTGGCTGTGCTCTCGCCTATCAGGCGGGCGCGCAGGGCTCCTCCAGCAGGTCTTGCCTCAGGGGCTGCTTCCCCTGAGTTGGGGCTGTGGGCGGGAACCCAGACACGCAGGATCAGGCCCCAACCACCTGCACATGTCTCTGCTGGGGAGGAGAGTGCTAGGGAACCTACGTCTGTCATACACTTTCTGGCACCCAAGGAATCAGCCTCCGTGTGTGGGGATGAAAAACCCAGCCAGGGGCCCTGGGAACCTGGTGCTCTCCGTGTGGCGGCTTTGTCTGGGCGGCCAAGGAACCGCTGAGGAGCCCTGCTGTTGCCCTTCGCTTCCCTCTGACAGAGCTTCACTGCTGGAGCCCTTGGCAGTGTGCAACCCACCAGCCCCTAAGCCTCCTCAAGGACGCTGGGACCTAAGTGCAAAGGCAAGGCAGGGGAGCTGAGGCAAGGAAGGCGCCAGTGGCGACTCCCAGGCTCCTGCAGCCTGCTCCTTCCTGGGAGGGAGCCTAAAGCAAGGCAAGTCTGGGCAAGGCTAGCCCCGGCAGAGCAGCCTCGCGCCAGGAACTCTGCCAGATCGGGCTCTGAGCAGAGCTAGAGCTCTGCCGTACTGGAGGCGCACTTAGCTCCGTGCAAGCAGGGCTTTCAGCTTGACGGGGCTGGCTGCCTCCTCTTCCCCGAGGAGGCTCGCTTCCCTGCTGGCTGTGCACTCGCCTATCAGGCGGGGGCGCAGGGCTCCTCCAGCAGGTCTTGCCTCAGGGGCTGCTTCCCCTGAGTTGGGGCTGTGGGCAGGAACCCAGACACGCAGGATCAGGCCCCAACCACCTGCACATGTCTCTGCTGGGGAGGAGAGTGCTAGGGAACCTACGTCTGTCATACACTTTCTGGGCACCCAAGGAATCAGCCTCCGTGTGTGCGGGGCTGAAAACCCCAGCCAGGGGCCCTGGGAGCCTGGTGCTCTCCGTGCGGCGCTGATTCTGGCGGCCAAAAAACCGCTGGAGGAGCCCTGCAGTTGCCCTTCCCTTCCCTCTGACAGAGCTCTCACTGCTGGAGCCCTTGGCAGTGTGCAACCCACCCCCCTAAGCCCTCCTGGGACCTAAGTGCAAAGGCAAGGCAGGATTGGAGCTGAGGCAAGGAAGGCGCCAGTGGCGTCTCCCAGGCTCCTCAGCAGCTCCTCCTTCCTGGGGAGGGAGCCTAAAAGCAAGGCAAGTCTGGGCAAGGCTAGCCCCGGCAGAGCAGCCTCGCGCCAGGAACTCTGCCAGATCGGGGCTCTGAGCAGAGCTAGAGCTCTGCCGTACTGGAGGCGCACTTAGCTCCGTGCAAGCAGGGCTTTCCTCTTGACTGGGCTGGCTGCCTCCTCTTCCCCCGAGGAGGCTCGCTTCCTGCTGGCTGTGCTCTCGCCTATCAGGCGGGGGCGCGCAGGGCTCCTCCAGCAGGTCTTGCCTCAGGGGCTGCTTCCCCTGAGTTGGGCTGTGGGCAGGAACCCAGACACGCAGGATCAGGCCCCAACCACCTGCACATGTCTCTGCTGGGGAGGAGAGTGCTAGGGAACCTACGTCTGTCATACACTTTCTGGCACCCAAGGAATCAGCCTCTGGGTGTGGGGATGAAAACCCAGCCAGGGGCCCTGGAGCCTGGTGCTCTCCGTGCGGCGCTTTTCTGGGCGGCCAAGAACCGCTGAGGAGCCCTGCAGTTGCCCTTCCTTCCCTCTGACAGAGCTTTCACTGCTGAGCCCTTGGCAGTGTGCAACCCACCAGCCCCTAAGCCCTCCTCAAAGGACGCCTGGGACCTAAGTGCAAAGGCAAGGCAGGATTGGAGCTGAGGCAAGGAAGGCGCCAGTGGCGTTTCCCAGGCTCACACAGCCTGCTCCTTCCTGGGGAGGGAGCCTAAAGCAAGGCAAGTCTGGGCAAGGCTCGCCGGCAGAGCCTTGGCGCCAGGAACTCTGCCAGATCGGGCCTCTGAGCAGAGCTAGAGCTCTGCCGTACTGGAGGCGCACTTAGCTCCGTGCAAGCAGGGCTTTCAGCTTGACGGGCTTGGCTGCCTCCTCTTCCCCCGAGGAGGCTCGCTTCCCTGCTGGCTGTGCACTCGCCTATCAGGCGGGGCGCAGGGCTCCTCCAGCAGGTCTTGCCTCAGGGGCTGCTTCCCCTGAGTTGGGGGCTGTGGGCAGGAACCCAGACACGCAGGATCAGGCCCCAACCACCTGCACATGTCTCTGCTGGGGAGGAGAGTGCTAGGGAACCTACGTCTGTCATACACTTTCTGGGCACCCACAGCCTCCGTGTGTGGGGGCTGAAAACCCCAGCCAGGGGCCCTGGAGCCTGGTGCTCTCCGTGTGGCGCTGTCTGGGCGGCCAAGAAACCGCTGGAGGAGCCCTGCAGTTGCCCTTCCCTTCCCTCTGACAGAGTTCTCACTGCTGGAGCCCTTGGCAGTGTGCAACCCACCAGCCCCTAAGCCTCCTCAAGGAGGCTTGGGACCTAAGTGCAAAGGCAAGGCAGGATTGGAGCTGAGGCAAGAAGGCGCCAGTGGCGACTCCCAGGCTCCTGCTGCCTGCTCCTTCCTGGGAGGGAGCCTAAAAGCAAGGCAAGTCTGGGCAAGGCTAGCCCCGGCAGAGCAGCCTCGCGCCAGGAACTCTGCCAGATCGGGGCTCTGAGCAGAGCTAGAGCTCTGCCGTACTGGAGGCGCACTTAGCTCCGTGCAAGCAGGGCTTTCAGCTTGACGGGGCTTGCTGCCTCCTCTTCCCCGAGGAGGCTCGCTTCCCTGCTGGCTGTGCACTCGCCTATCAGGCGGGGGCGCAGGGCTCCTCCAGCAGGTCTTGCCTCAGGGGCTGCTTCCCCTGAGTTGGGGCTGTGGGCAGGAACCCAGACACGCAGGATCAGGCCCCAAACACCTGCACATGTCTCTGCTGGGGAGGAGAGTGCTAGGGAACCTACGTCTGTCATACACTTTCTGGGCACCCAAGGAATCAGCCTCCGTGTGTGCGGGGCTGAAAACCCCAGCCAGGGGCCCTGGGAGCCTGGTGCTCTCCGTGCGGCGCTGATCTGGGCGGCCAAGAAACCGCTGGAGGAGCCCTGCAGTTGCCCTTCCCTTCCCTCTGACAGAGCTCTCACTGCTGAAGCCCTTGGCAGTGTGCAACCCACCAGCCCCTAAGCCCTCCCAAGGACGCTGGACCTAAGTGCAAAGGCAAGGCAGGATTGGAGCTGAGGCAAGGAAGGCGCCAGTGGCGTGGCTCCGCTCAGCCTGCTCCTTCCTGGGGAGGGAGCCTAAAAGCAAGGCAAGTCTGGGCAAGGCTAGCCCCCGGCAGAGCAGCCTCGCGCCAGGAACTCTGCCAGATCGGGGCTCTGAGCAGAGCTAGAGCTCTGCCGTACTGGAGGCGCACTTAGCTCCGTGCAAGCAGGGCTTTCATTGACGGGCTGGCTGCCTCCTCTTCCCCCGAGGAGGCTCGCTTCCTGCTGGCTGTGCACTCGCCTATCAGGCGGGGCGCAGGGCTCCTCCAGCAGGTCTTGCCTCAGGGGCTGCTTCCCCTGAGTTGGGGCTGTGGGCAGGAACCCAGACACGCAGGATCAGGCCCCAACCCCTGCACATGTCTCTGCTGGGGAGGAGAGTGCTAGGGAACCTACGTCTGTCATACACTTTCTGGGCACCCCAAGGAATCAGCCTCCGTGTGTGGGGTGAAAACCCAGCCAGGGGCCCTGGAACCTGGTGCTCTCGTGGGGCTGTCTGGGCGGCCAAGAACCCGCTGGAGGAGCCCTGCAGTTGCCCTTCCTTCCCTCTGACAGAGCTTCACTGCTGGAGCCCTTGGCAGTGTGCAACCCACCAGCCCCTAAGCCCTCCTCAAGGACGCTGGGACCTAAGTGCAAAGGCAAGGCAGGATTGAGCTGAGGCAAGGAAGGCGCCAGTGGCGTTTCCCAGGCTCACACAGCTGCTCCTTCCTGGGGAGGGAGCCTTAAAGCAAGGCAAGTCTGGCAAGGCTCGCCGGCAGAGCATCTTGGTGCCAGGAACTCTGCCAGATCGGGCCTCTGAACAGAGCTAGAGCTCTGCCGTACTGGAGGCGCACTTAGCTTCGTGCAAGCAGGGCTTTTCCTTGACGGGGGCTGCCTCCTCTTCCCCCGAGGAGGCTCGCTTCCACTGCTGGCTGTGCTCTCGCCTATCAGGCGGGGGGCGCAGGGCTCCTCCAGCAGGTCTTGCCTCAGGGGCTGCTTCCCCTGAGTTGGGGGCTGTGGGCAGGAACCCAGACACGCAGGATCAGGCCCCAACCACCTGCACATGTCTCTGCTGGGGAGGAGAGTGCTAGGGAACCTACGTCTGTCATACACTTTCTGGCACCCAAGGAATCAGCCTCCGTGTGTGCGGGGCTGAAAACCCAGCCAGGGGCCCTGGGAGCCTGGTGCTCTCCGTGTGGCGCTGAATCTGGGCGGCCAAGCAACCGCTGGAGGAGCCCTGCAGTTGCCCTTCCCTTCCCT
>NW_017216436.1:0-13197 GCF_001704415.2 Capra hircus
ATCTCCCTGCATTTTCTTGAGCCTTGGGAACACATTCCTTATGTCAGAAACAGTCCTGCCCATGGGAAGGAGGCTGCGGGAGTGTGTCTGAGGGGGTCGAGTGCCATGCTGGGTCCAATAGACCCCGGTACCTCCAATAGACCCCAGGACAACAGCGGTGGGCTCCCCCTGGCTTCCGAAATGCCAAAGCGAGAAGCAAAGCTAGCTCTATCAGATCAGGAAGAAAAGAGCAATCGGATGGATGTTCAGGCTGTTGCTGGCCGCACCACTTCAGGGTCCCCCCGAGAGGAACAGGCGCCCTGTGGCCCCTAGGTCCGATATGCAGGTTAACACACAGGTGTGTCCCCATAGGAGCCAAGAATTTTCCTGACAGACCTAGGCTCACTAGAGCTCTCCTACAGGGCAAAAAGGTTAGAACAGACTGTGGATGTGACTCTGCCTTTCCCAGCGAGCATGGGGCCCTCCCTATGGCCCCGGGCTCCAGGGAAAATTGTCCCTGAAAAATGACCTCCAAGAAGCGCTTTTTCCAGCAGGCTGTGATGCAGAGTTCACAGGATGCGGGGAAAGTGATCGTCCTACAGGGAAGAAGAGGCAGCCACCCAGTGTGTGTTTGCAAGCCTGTATTTGAAGAAACTGGTTAGCTTCTTCAAGGGGAGACCTCCAGGTCTGCTCAGAGGACCGAAATTCCAGAGCAGCACCATGCATCTCCCCTGTCCTTTCTGAGCCTTGGAAAGACATTCCTAGCTTATAGCGGTATTGCTCATGAAGAAGCAGGATGCAGGAATGTGTCAGACATGACTGGGTGCCTTCCTGGGTTCAGCTCCGTGAGGGCCTTTCCACTCAAAGTAGGTCCCATGCCTCCTTGGGAGGAAGTGGGGCCGCTTGCCTCCAAATTGCCAAAGGCTGGAACAAAGCTAGTTCTATCAGAGGTAAGAAAAGAGCAATTGGATGGATGTGGAAGCTGTTGCTGGGCCGCACTGCTTCAGGCCCCCCACCCCTCTGCCCCGAGAGAAACAGGCGCCCTGTGGCCCCTAGGTCCTGGATGCAGTTTCACACATAGAATGTGTCCCCATAGGAGCCAAGAATTTTCCTGACAGACCTAGGCTCACTAGAGCTCTCCTACAGAGCAAAGGGATGGGACAGATGTGTGGCTGTGGCTCTGCCTTTCCCTGGAGTGTGGAGCCGCTCCCTATGGGCCCGGGCTCCAGGGGAAATTGCCCCTGAATAATGACCTCCAAGAAGCGCTTTTCCAACTGGCTGAGACGTGGAGTTCTCAGGATACAGGGAAAGCGAGTGTCCTTCGGGGAAGCAAAGGCAGTCACCTGTTATCATAACTTACTAGAATAGTAGGTACCTTCTCCGGTTGGGCAGAGGCTTCCCTACCTGATCTGAAAAAGAAAACGAAGTAGCTCGCTGATTTGAGAAATAATTCCCAGACTTGGGTTTCCAAACCAGGATAGAATCCGACAATGGCCCTGTCTTTGCAGCCGCGTTAATTAACAGGTATGTGAAGCTCCTAAATATCAGTGGAAAATTACATACAGCATATAGGCCCCAGTGTTCTGGAATGGTGGAAAGAAACAACCAAACTCTTGAAGAGACACTTTCAAAATGGATCATAGAGACTGACTGTACATGGATGGCTTGCTTCCGGCAGACTTACTCATATTACGGGTAACTGCACGTTCCCATAGTTGTTCCTTATGAAATTTTCTATGGGAGACCCCTCCCACAGTGAGGCAGGTGTTAGCAGATTTGCCACAAGTAAGGGGGTGGGATTTCACAGCAGATGGAACAATTAGGTAAGGTAATAAATCAGGTAACTAAGTTTGTATAAAAAAGAATATCATTCCCCTTGAGGAACAGATTCATGAATTTGTGCTCAGTGATCAGGTGTGGCTCAATGACTGGAAACACAATTCCTTGGCCTGACATCGGAAAGGTCCTTATACTGTTGTTTTAGCCACAATTCTGAAAGAGATGGGAATACCAGACCACCTAACCTGCCTCTTGAGAAATCTGGATGAAGGTCAGGAAGCAACAGTTAGAGTAGGACATGGAACAACAGACTGGTTCCAAAAAGGAAAAGGAGTATGCAAAGGCTGTATATTGTCACCCTGTTATTTAACTTCTATGCAGAGTACATCATGAAAAATGCGGATGGAAGATACATGAGCTGGAATCAAGATTGCGGTAGAAATATCAATAAACTTAGATATGCAGATGACACCACCATTATGGCTGAATGTGAAGAGGAACGGGTATGTCGGGGAACTTCTTGAGTTGCAGCAAGGGTGTGAAGGACCCTTTGGAAGTTCCAGAGGTTAGTTAGCCTCGAGATGCCTCAGCGGAAATGGGCCTCATCTCGCCTGGAATGGAGACTCCTGGATTTCCCGAGGCAGGTGCTCTCGATTACGACGGGGTCAGGGACCCTCTCAGGAAAGGCCAGATGCGTGTTGCTTCTGGGATTCCCTCTCCCGTGATGCCGGGGCCTAAGACCTTGTGTGGAGTCGGGCCGGAACCTGAGGATTCCTCTCCAGTGCTGACATGGATCTTTGGTACTACTGGAGTCTCCCGAGGGAGTCAGTCCTCGTCTCGAGTGGGGGCATGCACGTGCGCTTTCCTCCCAGCTGTAGCAGCAGTGTCACGCTTCCCTGCGCGTGAATCAAGGGATCTGTGGCTTTCCCTCGAGGCTTTCTCACGAGGCTTTCCCACAGGCTGTCCCACGTACCACCATGGTGTGAGTTGATCCCCAGCTTGGAAGTCGAGGCAGTGCAGGGAAAACAGGATTTCCTGGAATTGACTGAGACATCTGGGGGACTCTGGGAATGGTGGCATGACAGGGAGTTCCTCTCGCCTTTCCTGTGGAGAGTGACTCCCGAGAATTCTTTCGCTATCACGCTGGGAAAGGATCCCTCCTCTCGAGCTATGAGTCGGAAACGGGCTCCTCTGGATGTGGGCGGGACTCTCGTGCCTCCTCTCGAGTGGAGACGGTATGTCGTGGAACTTCTTGAGTTGCAGCAAGGGTGTGAAGGACCCTTTGGAAATTCCAGAGCTTAGGTGTGATTAGCCTCGAGACGCCCCAGCGGAAATGGGCCCATCTCTCCTGGAAGGGACAACCACCTGGATTTTCTCAAGTTGCGGCAGGTGCTCTCGACCTATGACGGGGACCTCAGGGAACCGCTCTGTTGGCCTGAGGAAATGCCAGTCCCATGCGAGTTGCACGGTGGCCTCTCAGGTTTCCTCTCCCGTCGATGCCGGGCCTAAGACCTTGTTTGGAGTCGGTGCCAGAACCAGAGGATTCCTCTCCAGTGCTGACATGGATCTTGGGGTACTTCTGGAGTCTCCCCAGGGGAGTCAGTCCTCGTCTCGAGTGGGGCATGCACGTGTGCTTTCCTCCCGAGCTGTAGCAGCAGTGTCACGCTTCCCTTCGCGTGGATCAAGGGATCTGTGGCTTTCCCTCGAGGCTTTCCCACGAGACTTCCCACGAGGCCTGACCTATGACGGAAATGCTCTGTTGCCTGAGGAAATGCAGTCCATGCGAGTTGCACGGTGGCCTCTCAGGTTTCCTCTCCCGTCGATGCCGGGCCTAAGACCTTGTTGGAGTCGGTGCCAGAACCAGAGGATTCCTCTCCAGTGCTGACATGGATCTTGGGGTACTTCTGGAGTCTCCCCAGGGGAGTCAGTCCTCGTCTCGAGTGGGGCATGCACGTGTGCTTTCCTCCCGAGCTGTAGCAGCAGTGTCACGCTTCCCTTCGCGTGGATCAAGGGATCTGTGGCTTTCCCTCGAGGCTTTCCCACGAGACTTTCCCACGAGGCTTTCCCACAGGGCTGTCCCACGTGCCACCGTGGTGAAAGTCGACCTGGGCTTGAAAGTCGAGGCAGTGCAGGGAAAACAGGTTTCCCTGGAATGGACTGAGACATCTGGGGACTCTGGGAATGGTGTCACGACCCTGGACTTCCTCTCGCCTTTCCTGTGGAGAGCACCACCTCTTGAGATGCAACGGGAACGCCGGAAATTCTTTCCCCACCAAGCAGGGAAAGGATCCCTCCTCTCGAGCTAGGAGGCGGAAACGGGGCTCCTCTGGATGTGGGCGGGACTCTCGTACTTCCTCTCGAGTGTCGACGGGTATGTGGGGGAACTTCTTGAGTTGCAGGAAGGGTGTGAAGGACGCTTTGCAAGTTCCAGAGGTTAGGTGTGATTAGCGTCGAGATGCCTCAGTGGAAATGGGCCTCATCTCGCCTGGAGGGGAGAACTCCTGAATTTTCTCGAGTTGCGGCAGGTGCTCTCGACTTACGACAGGGACCTCAGGGACCCGCTCTGGTGGACTCAGGAAAGGACAGTCCCCATGCAAGTTGCTCGGGGGCCTCTCGGGATTCCTCTCCCGTCGATGCCGGGGCCTAAGACTTTGTGTGGAGTCGGTGCCGGAACCTGAGGTTTCCTAACAGTGCTGACATGGATCTTGGGGTACTTCTGAAGTCTCCCCAGGGGAGTCAGTCCTCGTCTCGAGTGGGGGCATGCACGTGCGCTTTCCTCCCGAGCTGTAGCAGCAGTGTCACACTTCTTGGCGATTGGATCATGGTATCAGTGGCTTTCCCTGAAGGCTTTCCCTCGAGGCTTTTCCACGAGGCTTTCCCACAGGGCTGTCCCACGTGCCACCGTGGTGTGAGTTGATCCTCGGCTTGAAAGTCGAGGCAGTGCAGGGAAAACAAGTTTCCCTGGAATGGACTGAGACATCTGAGGGAATCTGGGAATGGTGGCACGACCCTGGAGTTCCTCTCGCCTTTTCTGTGGAGAGCGCCTACTCTTGAGATGCGACGGGAATGCCGGAAATTCTTTCCCGACCACGCAGGGAAAGCATCCCTTCTTTCAGCTATGAGGTGGAAACGGGGTCCTCCTCATGTGGGAGAGACTCTCGTGCTTCCTCTCGAGTGGAGACGGGCAGGTTGGGGAACTTCTTGAGTTGCAGCAAGGGTGAGAAGGACCCTTTGGCAGTTCTAGAGGTTAGGTGTGATTAGCCCCGAGATGCCTCAATGGAAATGGGCCTCATCTCGCCTGGAGGGGAGAAACTCCTGGATATTCTAGAGTTGCTGCAGGTGCTCTCGACTTACGATGGGGACCTCAGGGACCCGCTCTGGTGGCCTCAGGAAATTCCAGTCCCCATGCGAGTTGCTCGGGGCACTCTCCGGATTCCTCTCCGTCGATGCCGGGGCCTCAGACCTTACGTAGAGTCGGTGCTGTAACCTGAGGATTCCTCTCCAGTGCTGACATGGATCTTGGTGTACTGCTGGAGTCTCCCAGGGGAGTCAGTCCTCGTCTCGGTTGAGGGCATGCACGTGCGCTTTCCTCCCCAGCTGTAGCAGCAGTGTCGCGCTTCCCTTCGCGTGGATCAAGGGATCTGCGGCTTTCCTCGAGGCTTTCCCACGAGGCTATCCCACGAGGCTTTGCCACAGGGCTGTCCCACGTGCCACAGTGGTGTGAGTCGATCCTCGGCTTGAAAGTCGAGTCAGAGCGGGGAAACAGGTTTCCCTGGAATGGACTGAGACATCTGGGGGACTCGGAGAATGGGTGGCATGTCCCTGGAGTTCCTCTCGCCTTTCCTGTGAAGGAGCGCCCTCCTCTTGGAGATGGGACGACGGGAACGCCGGGAATTCTTTTCCGACCTCCCAGGGAAAGGATCCCTCCTCTCGAGCTATGAGGAGGAAACGGGGCTCCTCTGGATGTGGGCGGAACTATCGTGCTTCCTCTTGAGTGGAGATGGGTATGTCGGGGAACTTCTTGATTTGCAGCAAGGGTGTGAAGGACCCTTTGGAAGTTCCAGAGTTTAAGTGTGCTTAGCCTTGAGATGTGTCAGCGGAAATAGGCCTTCATTTTGCCTGGAGGGGAGAACATCCTTGGATTTTCTCGAGTTGCGGCAGGTGCTCTCGACTTACGACGGGGACCGCAGGGACCCGCTCTGGTGGCCTCAGGAAAGGCCAGTCAAGATCCAAGACAGCACTGGAGGAGGGGAGAGACATTCACGAGAGGCTTCCGAGCAACTCGCATGGTGACTGGCCTTTCCTGAGGACACCAAGCGGGTCCCTGAGCGTCCCTGTCGTAATTTGGAGAGCTCCTGGCGCAACTCGAGAAAATCCAGGAGGTTCTCCCCTCCAGGCGAGATGAGATCCATTTGCGCTGAGGCATCTCAGAGGTTAATCACACCTAACCTCTGGAACTTCCAAAGGGCCGTTCACACCCTTGCTGCAACTCAAGAAGTTCCCTGACATACCCGTTTCCACTCAAAAGGAAGCACGAGAGTCCCCGCTCACAACCAGAAGAGCCCCCGTTTCAGCCTCATAGCTCGAGAGGAGGGATCCTTTCCCTGCGTGCTCGGGAAAGAATTTCCGGCGTTCCCGTCGCATCTCAAGAAGAGGCGCTCTCCACAGGAAAGGCGAGAGGAACTCAGGGTCGTGCCACCATTCCCAGAGACCCCAGATGTCTCAGTCCATTCCAGGGATACCTGTATTCCCTGCACTGCCTCGACTTTCAAAGCCGAGGATCGACTCACACCACGGTGGCACGTGGGACAGCCCTGTGGGAAAGCCTCGTGGGAAAGCCTCGTGGGAAAGCCTCGAGGGAAATCCACAAATCCTTTGATCCACGCGAAGGGAAGCGTGACACTGCTGCTACAGCTCGGGAGGAACGAGCACGTGCATGCCCACACTCGAGACGAGGACTGACTCCCCTGGGGGAGACTCCAGAAGTACCCCAAGATCCATGTCAGCACTGGAGAGGAATCCTCAGGTTCCGGCACCGACTCCACACAAGGTCTTAGGCCCCGGCATCGACGGGAGAGGAATCCCGAGTGGCCCCCGAACAACTTGCATGGGGACTGGCCTTTCCTGAGGCCACCAGAGCGGGTCCCTGAGGTCCCCGTCGTTAGTCGAGAGCACCTGCCGTCACTCGAGGAAAATCCAGGAGGTTCTCCCCTCCAAGCGAGATGAGGCCCATTTCCGCTGAGGCGTCTCGAGAGTAATCACACCTAACCTCTTGAACTTCCAAAGGGTCTTTCACACCCTTGCTGCAACTCAAGAAGTTCCCCGACATTCCCGTCTCCACTCGAGATGAAGCACGAGAGTCTCGCCCACATCCAGAGGAGCCCCGTTTCCGCCTCCTAGCTCGAGAGGAGGGATCCTTTCCCCTGCGTGGTCGGCAAAGAATTCCCGGCGTTCCCATCTCATCTCAAGAGGAGGCGCGCTCCTCAGGAAAAGGCGAGAGGAACTCCAGGGTCGTGCCACCATTCCCAGAGTCCCCCAGATGTCTCAGTCCAATCCAGGGAAACCTGTTTTCCCTGCACTGCCTCGACATTCAAGCTGAGGATCGACTCACACCACGGAGGCAAGTGGGACAGCTCTGTGGAAAAGCCTCGCGGGATAGCCTAGTGGGAAAGCCTCGAGGGAAAGCCACAGATCCCTTGATCCACGCGAAGGGAAGCGTGACACTGCTTCTACAGCTCGGGAGGAAAGCGCACGTGCATGCCCCCACTCGAGACGAGGACTGACTCCCCTGGGGAGACTCCAGAAGTACCCCAAGATCCATGTCAGCACTGGAGAGGAATCCTCAGGTTCCAGCACCGACACCACACATGGTCTTGTGCCCCGTCATCGATGGAAGAATATCCGGAGACACCCCCGAGCAACTCGCATGGGGACTGGACTTTCCTGAGGCCACCAGACCGGGTCCCTGAGGTCCCCGTCATAACTCGAAAGCACCTGCCGAAACTCGAGAGAATCCAGGAGGTTCTCCCGTCCAGGCGAGATGATGCCCATTTCCGTTGAGGCATCTCGAGGCTAATCACACCTAACCTCTGGAACTTCCAGAGGGTCCTTCACACCCTTGCTGCACCAAGAAGTTCCCCGACATACTCGTCTTCACTCGAGAGAAAGCACGAGAATCCCGTCCACATCCAGAGGAGCCCCTTTTCCGCCTCATAGCTCGAAAGGTGGGATCCTTTCCCTGCGTGGTCAGGACAGAATTCCCGGCGTTCCCGTCGCATCTCAAGAGGAGGCGCTCTCCACAGGAAAGGCCAGAGGAACTCCAGGTCATGCCACCACTCCCAGAGTCCCCCAGATGTCTCAGTCCATTCCAGGGAAACCTGTTTCCCTGGACTGCCTCGACTTAAAGCCGAGGATCGACTCACACAACGGTGGCACGTGGGACAGCCCTGCAGGAAAGCCTCGTGGGAAAGCCTCGTGGGAAAGCCTCGAGGGAATGCCACAGATCCCTTGTTCCCCGCGAAGGGAAGCGTGACACTGCTGCTACAGCTCGGGAGGAAAGCGCACGTGCATGTCCCCACTCGAGACGAGGACTGACTCCCCTGGGGAGATTCCAGAAGTACCCTAAGATCCATGTCAGCACTGGAGAGGAATCCTCAGGTTCCGGAACTGTATCCAGACAAGGTCTCAGGCCCCAGCATCGACTGGAGAGGAATCCCGAGAGGCCCCGGAGCAACTCGCATGGGGACTGGCCTTTCCTGAGGCCAGCAGAGCGGGTCCCTGAGGTCCCGTCGTAAGTCAAGAGCACCTGCAGCAAATCGAGAAAATCCAGGAGGTTCTCCCCTCCAGGCGAGATGAGGCCCATTTCCGCTGAGGCGTCTCGAGGCTATTCGCACTTAACCTCTGGAAGGTCCAAAGGGTCCTTCACACCCTTGCTGCAACTCAAGAAGTTCCCCGACATACCCGTCTCCACTCGAGAGGAAGCACTAGAGTCCCGCCCACATCCAGAGGAGCCCCTTTTCCGCCTCATAGCTCGAAAGGAGGGATCCTTTCCCTGCGTGGTCGGGACAGAATTCCCGGCGTTCCCGTCGCATCTCAAGAGGAGGCGCTCTCCACAAGAAAGGCGAGAGGAATTCCAGGGTCGTGTCACCATTCCCAGAGTCCCCCAGATATCTCCGTCCATTCCAGGGAAACCTGTTTTCCCTGCATTGCCTCGACTTTCAAGCCAAGGATCGACTCACACAACGGTGGCACGTGGGACAGACCAGTGGTAAAGCCTCGTGGGAAAGCCTCGAGGGAAGGCTTCGAGGGAAAGCCACAGATCCCTTGATCCACGCGAAGGGAAACGTGACACTCCCGCTACAGCTCGGGAGGAAATGGCACCTGCATGCCCCCAATGGAGACGAGTACTTACTCCCCTGGGGAGACTCCAGAAGTACCCCAAGATCCATGTCAGCACGGGAGAGGAATCTTAAGGTTCCGGCACCGACTCCACACAAGGTCTTAGGCCCCGCCATCGACGGGAGAGGAATACCGAGAGGCCCACGAGCAACTCGCATGGAGACTGGCCTTTCCTGAGGCCACCAGAGCGGGTCTCTGAGGTCCCCGACCTAAGTCGAGAGCACCTGCCGCAACTCGAGAAAATCCAGGAGGTTCTCCCCTCCAGGAGAGATGAGGCCCATTTCCACTGAGGCGTCTCAAGGCTAATCACACCTAACCTCTGGAACTTCCAAAGGGTCCTTCACACGCTTGCTGCAACTCAGGAAGTTCCCCTACATACCCGTCTCCACTCGAGAGGAAGCACGTATGTCCCGCCCACATCCAGAGGAGCCCCGTTTCCGCCTCCTAGCTCGAGAGGAGCGATCCTTTCCCTGTGTGGTCGGGAAAGAATTCCCGGCGTTCCCGTCGAATCTCAAGAGGAGGCACTCTCCACGGGAAAGGCGAGAGGAACTCCAGTGTCATGCCACCATTCCCAGAGTCCTCCATATGTCTAAGTCCATTCCAGGGAAAACTGTTTTCCCTGCACTGTTTCGACTTTCAAGCAGAGGATCGACTCACACCACGGTGCCCCGTGGGACAGCCCTGTGCGAAAGCCTCCTGGGAAAGCCTCGTGGGAAAGCCTCGAGGGAAAGCCACGGATCCCTTGATCCACGCGAAGTGAAGCGTTACAATGCTGCTACAGCTCGAGAGTAAAGCGCACTTGTATGCCCCCACTCGAGACGAGGACTGACTCCACTGAGGAGAGTCCAGAAGTTCCCCAAGATCCATTTCAGCACTGGAGAGGAAACCTCAGGTTCCGGAACCGAATCCACACAAGATCTTAGGCCGCGGTATCGACGGGAGAGGAATCCCGAGAGGCCCCGAGCAACTCCCATGGGGACTGGCCTATCCTGAGGCCACCAGAGCGGTTCCCTGAGGTCCCCATCGTAAGTCGAGAGCGCCTGCCGCAACGCGAGAAAATCCAGGAGGTTCTCCCCTCCAGGCGAGATGAGGCCCATTTCCGCTGAGGCTTCTCGGGTCTAATCACACCTAACCTCTGGATCCTCCAAAGGGTCCTTCACACCCTTACTGCAACTCAAGAAGTTCCCCGACATACCCGTCTCCACTCTAGAGGAAGCACGAGAGTTCCACCCACATCCAGAGGAGCCCCGTTTCCGCCTCCTGGCTCGAAAGGAGGATCCTTTCCCTGCTTGGTGGGGAAAGAATTCCCCGCGTTCCCGTCGCATCTCAAGAGGAGGCGCTCTCCACAGGAAAGGGGAGAGGAACACCAGGATCCTGCCACCATTCCCAGAGTCCGGCAGATGTCTCAGACCATTCCAGGGAAACCTGTTTTCCCTGCACTGCCTCGACTTTCAAGCCGAGGATCGACTCACACCACGGTGGCACGTGGGACAGCCCTGTGGGAAAGCCTCGTGGGAAAGCCTGGTGGGAAAGCCTCGAGGGAAAGCCACAGATCCCTTGATCCACGCGAATGGAAGTGCGACACTGCTGCTACAGCTCGGGAGGAAAGCGCACGTGCATGCCCCCACTCGAGACGAGGACTGACTCCACTGGGGAGACTCCAGAAGTACCCCCAGATCCATGCCAGCACTGGAGAGGAATCCTCAGGTTCCGGCACCGGCTCCACACAAGATCTGAGGCCCCGGCATCGACGGGAGAGGAATCCCGAGAGGCCCCCGAGCAACTCGCATGGGACTGGCCTTTCCTGAGGCCACGAGCGTGGGTCCCTGAGATCCCCTTCGTAAGTCGAGAGCACCTGCCTGCAACTCGAGAAAATACAGGAGGTTCTACCCTCCAGGGGAGATGAGGCCCATTTCCGCTGAGGCGTCTCGAGGCTATTCACACCTAAGCTCTGGAACTTCCAAAGGGTCCTTCACACCCTTGCTGCAACTCAAGAAGTTCCCCGACATTCCCGTCTCCACTCGAGAGGAAGCACGAGAGTCCCGGCCACATCCAGAGGAGCCCCGTTTCCGTCTCTTAGCTAGAGAGGAGGGATCCTTTCCCTGCGTGGTCGGGAAAGTATTCCCGGCGTTCCCGTCGCATCTCAAGAGGAGGCGCTCTCCACAGGAAAGGCGAGAGGAATTCCAGGGTCGTGCCACCATTCCCAGAGTCAACCAGATGTCTCCGTCCATTCCAGGGAAACCTGTTTTCCCTGCACTGCCTCGACTTTCAAGCCGAGGATCGACTCACACCACGGTGGCACGTGGGACAGCCCTGTGGGAAAGCCTCGTGGGAAAGCCTCGTGGGAATGCCTCGAGGGAAAGCCACTGATCCCTTGATCCACGCAAAGGGAAGTGTGACACTGCTGCTACAGCTCGGGAGGAAAGCTCACGAGCCTGCCCCCACTGGAGACGAGGACTGACTCCACCAGGAAGACTCCAGAAGTACCGCAAGATCCATGTCAGCACTGGAGAGGAATGCTCAGGTTCCGGCACCGACTGCCACACAAGATCTTAGGCCCCGGCATCGAAGGGAGGGGAATCCCGAGAGGCCCCCCGAGCAACTCACATGGGGACTGGCCTTTACTGAGGCCTCCAGATCGGGTCCCTGAGGTCCCCGTCTTAAGTCGAGAGCACCTGCCGCAACTCGAGAAAATCTAGGAGGTTCTCCCCTCCAGGCGAGAGGAGGCCCATTTCCGCTGAGGCGTCTCGAGGCTAATCACACCTAACCTCTGGAACTTCCAAAGGGTACTTCACACCCTTGCTGCAGCTCAAGAAGTTCCCCGACGTACCCGTCTCGACTCGAGAGGAAGCACGAGACTTCCGCCCACATCCAGAGGAGCCCCGTTTCCGCGTCCTAGCTCGAGAGGAGGGATCCTTTCCCTGCGTGGTCGTGAAAGAATTCCCGGCCGTTCCCGGCGCATCTCAAGAGGAGACGCTCTCCACAGGAAAGGTGAGAGGAACTCCAGGGTCGTGCCACCATTCCCAGAGTCCCCCAGATGTCTCCGTCCATTCCAGGGAAACCTGTTTTCCCTGCACTGCCTCGACTTTCAAGCCGAGGATCGACTCACACCACGGTGGCACGTGGGACAGCCCTGTGGGAAAGCCTCGGTGGGAAAGCCTCGAGGGAAAGCCACAGATCTCTTGATCCACGTCGAACGGAAGCGTGACACTGCTGCTACAGCTCGGGAGGAAAGCGCACGTGCATGCCCCCACTCGAGACGAGGACTGACTCCACTGGGGAGACTCCAGAAGTACCCCAAGATCCATGCAGCACGGGAGAGGAATCCTCAGGTTCCGGCACCCTCCACACAAGATCTGAGGCCCCGGCATCGAAGGGAGAGGAATCCCGAGAGGCCCATGAGCAGCTCGCATGGGACTGGCCTTTCCTGAGGCCACCAGAGTGGGTCCCTGAGGTCCCCTCGTAAGTCGAGAGCACCTGCTGCAACTCGAGAAAATCCAGGAGGTTCTCCCCTCCAGGCGAGATGAGGCCCATTTCCGCTGAGGCGTCGAGGCTATCACACCTAAACTCTGGAACTTCCAAAGGGTCCTTCACACCCTTGCTGCAACTCAAGAAGTTCCCCGACATTCCCGTCTCCACTCGAGAGAAGCACGAGAGTCCGCCCACATCCAGAGGAGCCCCGTTTCCGCCCCTAGCTCGAGAGGAAGGATCCTTTCCCTGCGTGGTCGGGAAAGAATTCCCGGCGTTCCCGTCGCATCTCAAGAGGAGGCTCTCCACAGGAAAGGCGAAAGGAACTCCAGGTCGGCCCCATTCCAGAGTCCCCCAGATGTCTCAGTCATTCCAGGGAAACCTGTTTTCCCTGCACTGCCTCGACTTTCAAGCGAGGTCGACTCACACCACGGTGGCACGGGGGACAGCCTGTGGGAAGCCTCGTGGGAAAGCCTTGTAGGAAAGCCTCGAGGAAAGCCTGATCCCTTGATCCACGCGAAGGGAAGCATGACACTGCTGCTACAGCTCGGAGAAAAGCACACGTGCATGCCC
>NW_017216437.1:0-13196 GCF_001704415.2 Capra hircus
GAGGAGGGATCCTTTCCCTGCGTGGTCGGGAAAGAATTCCCGGCGTTCCATCTCAAGAGCAGGCGCTCTCCACAGGAAAGGCGAGAGGAACTCCAGGGTCGTGCCACCATTCCAGAGACAACCAGATGTCTCCATCCATTCCAGGAAACCTGATTTCCCTGCACTGCCTCGACTTTCAAGCCGAGGATCGACTCACACCACGGTGGCACGTGGGACACCCTGTGGGAAAGCCTCGTTAGAAAGCCTCGTGGAAAGCTCGTGGAAAGCCTCGAGGGAAAGCCACAGATCCCTTGATCCACGCGAAGGGCAGCGTGACACTGCTGCTACAGCTCGGGAGGAAAGCGCACGTGCATGCCCCCACTCGAGACGAGGACTGACTCCCCTGGGGAGACTCCAGAAGTACCCCAAGATCCATGTCAGCACTGGAGAGGAATCCTCAGGTTCCGGCAGCGACTCCACACAAGGTCTTAGGCCGCGGCATCGATGGAGAGGAATCCCGAGAGGCCCGAGCAACTCGCATGGGGACTGGCCTTTCCTGAGGCCACCAGAGCGGTCCCTGAGGTCCCCGTCGTAAGTCGAGAGCACCTGCCGCAACTCGAGAAAATCCAAGAGGTTCTCCCCTCCAGGCGAGACGAGGCCCATTTCCACTGTGGCGTCTCCAGGCTAATCACATCTAACATCTGGAACTTCCAAAGGGTCCTTTACAACCATGTTGCAACTCAAGCAGTTCCCCGACATACCTGTCTCGACTCGATAGGAAGCACGAGAGTCCCGTCCACATCCAGAGGAGCCCCGTTTTCCGCCTCCTAGCTCGAGAGGAAGATCCTTTCCCTACATGGTCGGGAAAGAATTCCGGGTTTCCATCACTTCTCAAGAGGAGGCGCTCTCCACAGGAAAGGCGAGAGAAACTCCAGGGTCGGGCCACCATTCCAGAGTCCCCAGATTTCTCAGTCCATTCCAGGGAAACCAGCATTCCCTGCATTGCCTCGACTTTCAAGCGAGATCGACTCACACCACGGTGGCAGGTGGGACAGCCCTGTGGGAAAGCCTCATGGGAAAGCCTCGTGGGAAAGCCTCGAGGGAAAGCCCTTATCTCTTGATCCATGCGAAGGCAAGCACGACACTGCTGCTTCAGCTCGGGAGAAAAGCGCAAGTGCGTGCCCCACTCGAGACTAGGACTGACTCTCCTGAGGAGACTCCAGACGTACCCCAAGATCCATGTCAGCACTGGAAAGGAATGCTGAGATTCCAGCACCTACTCCACACAAGGTCTTAGGCCACGGCATTGACGGGAGAGGAATCCCAAGAGGCCCCCGAGCAACTCGCATGGCGACTGGCCTTTCCTGAGACCACAAGAGCGGGTTCCTGAGGTCCCCATCGTAAGTTGAGAGCACCTGCCGCAACTCGAGAAAATCCAGGAGGTTCCCCCTCCAGGCGAGATGAGGCCATTTCCGCTGAGGCATCTCGAGGCTAATCACACCTAACTTCTGGAACTTCCAAAGGGTCCTTCACACTCTTGCTGCAACTCAAGAAGTTCCGTGACATGCCCGTCTCCATTCGAGAGGAACCACGAGAGTCCCGCCCTCATCCAGAGGAGCCCCGTTTCCGCCTCCTAGCTCGAGAGGAGGGATCCTTTCCCTGTGTGGTCGGGAAAGAATTCCGGCGTTTCCGTCGCATCTCAAGAGGAGGCGCTCTCCACAGGAAAGGCGAGAGGAACTCCATGGTCGTGCCACCATTCCCAGAGTCCCCAGATGTCTCAGTCCATTCCAGGGAAACCTGTTTTCCCTGCACTGCCTCGACTTTCAAGCCGAGGATTGACTCACACCATGGTGGCACGTGGGACAGCCTGTGGGAAAGCCTCCTGGGCAAGCCTTGAGGGAAAGCACAGATCACTTGATCCACGCGAAGGGAAGCGTGACACTGCTGCTACAACTCGAGAGGAAATCGCACGTGCATGCCCCAATACGAGACGAGGACTGACTCCCCTGGGAGACTCCAGAAATACCCTAAGATCCATGTCAGCACCGGAGAGGAAACCTCAGGTTCCGGCACCGACTCCACACAAGGTCTTAGGCCCCGGCATCGACAGGAGAGGAATCCCGAGATGCCGTCGACCAATTCGCTGGGGACGGGCCTTGCCTGAGGCCACCAGAGCGGGTCCTGAGTCACCATCATAAGTCGAGAGCACCTGCCGCAACTCGAGAAAATCCAGGAGGTTCTCCCTCCAGGAGAGATTAGGCCCATTTCCGCAGCAGCGTCTCGAGGCTAATCACACTAACCTCTGGAACTTCAAAGGGTCCTTCACACCCTTGCTGCAATTCAAGAAGTTCCTCGACATACCCGTCTCCACTCGAGAGGAAGCACGAGAGTCCCACCCACATCCAGAGGAGCCCAGTTTCCACCTCCTAGCTCGAAAGGAGGGATCCTTTCCCTGCGTGGTCGGGAAAGAATTCTCTGCGTTCCCGTCGCATCTCAAAAAGAGGAGCTCTCCACAGAAAGGCGAGAGGAACTCCAGGGTCCGGCCACCATTCCAGAGTCCCCAGATGTCTCAGTCCATTCCAGGGAAACCTGTTTTCCCTGCACTGCCTCGACTTTCAAGCCGAGGATCGACTCACACCATGGTGGCACGTGGGAGAGGTCTGTGGGAAGGATTCATTGGAAAGCCTCGTGGGAAAGCCTCGAGGGAAAGCCACAGATCCCTTGTTCCACGCGAAGGGAAGCGTGACAATGCTGCTAGAGCTCGGGAGGAAAGCGCACGTGCATACCCAAACTCGAGACCCAGGACTGACTCCCCTGGGGAGACTCCAGAAGTACCCCAAGATCCATGTCAGCATGGAGAGGAATCCTCAGGTTCCAGCACCGACTCCACACAAGGTCTTAGGCCCCGGCATCGTCGGGAGAGGAATCCCGAGAGGCCCGAGCAACTCGCATGGGGACTGGCCTTTCCTAAGGCCAACAGAGCGGGTCCCTATTGTGCCCTTTGTAAGTTGAGAGCACCTGCCGCAACTCGAGAAAATCCAGGAGGTTCTCACCTCCAGGCGTGATGAGGCCATTTCCGCTGAGGCGTCTCGAGGCTAATCACACATAACCTCTGAAACTTCCAAAGGTCCTTCACACCCCTGCTGCAACTTAAGAAGTTCCCAGATAACCATCTCCACTCGAGAGGAAGCACGAGAGTCCCCGCCACATCCAGAGGAGCCCCGTTTCCGCCTCCTAGCTCGAGAGCAGGGATCCGTTCCCTGCGTGGTCGGGAAAGAATTTCCCGGCGTTCCCGTCGCATCTCAAAAAGAGGCGCTCTCCACAGGAAAGCGATAGGAACTCCAGGGTGGTGCACCATTCCCAGAGTGCCCCAGATATCTCAGTCCATTCCAGGAAACCTGTTTTCCCTGCACTGCCTCAACTTTCAAGCCGAGGATCGACTCACACCACGGTGGCACGTGGGACAGCCCTGTGGGAAAGCTCGTGTGAAAGCCTCATGGGAAGCCCCGAGGGAAAGCCACTGATCCTTGATCCTCGGGAAGGGAAGCGTGACACTGCTGCTGCAATTCGGGAGGAAAGCACACGTGCATGCCCTACTTGAGACGAGGACTGACTCCCCTGGGGAGACTCCGGAGGTACCCCAAGATCCATGTCAGCACTGGAGAGTAATCCTCACGTTCCGGCTCCGACTCCACACAAGGTCTTAAGCCCGGCATGAACGGCAGAGAAATCCCGAGAGGCCCCGAGCAACTCGCATGGGGACTGGCCTTTCCTGAGGCCACCAGAGCGGGTCCCTGAGGTCTCCGTCGTAAGACGAGAGGACCTGCCGCAACTAGAAACAATCCAGGAGGTTGTCCCCTCCAGGCGAGATGAGGCCCATTTCCGCTGAGGCGTCTCGAGGCTAATCACACCTAACCTCTGGAACTTCCCAAAGGGTCCTTCACACCCTTGCTGCCACTCAAGAAGTTCCCCGACATTCCCGTCTCTACTCCAGAGTAAGCACGAGAGCCCGCCCACATCCAGAGGAGCCCCGTTTCCGCCTCCTAGCTCGAGAGGAGGGATCCTTTCCCTGCGTGGTCGGGAAAGAATTCCCGGCATTCCCGTCGCATCTCAAGAGGAGGCACTCTCCACTGGAAGGCGAGAGGAACTCCCGGGTCTTGCCACCATTCCCAGAGTCTCGCAGATGTCTAAGTCCATTCCAGGGAAATCTGTTTTCCCTCGATTGCCGCGACTTTCAAGCCGAGGATCGACTCACACCACGGTGGCACGTGGGACAGCCCTGTGAGAAAGCCTTCTGGGAAAGCCTCGTGGGAGAGCCTCAAGGGAAAGGCACAGATCCCTTGATCCAGGCGAAGGGAAGCGTGACACTGGCTGCTACAGCTCGGGAGGAAAGCGCACGTGCATGCCCCACTCGAGACGAGGACTGACTCCCTGGGGAGACTCCAGAAATACCCCAAGATCCATGTCAGCACTGGAGAGGAATCCTCAGGTTCCGGCACCGTCTCCACACAAGGTTTTAGGCCCCGGCATCTACGGGAGAAGAATCCGAGAGGCCCCCGAGCAACTCGCTTGGGGACTGGCCTTTCCTGAGGCCACCAGAGCGGGTCCCTGAGGTCCCCGTCGTAAGTCGAGAGCACCTGCCGCAACTTGAGAACATCCAGGAGGTTCTCCCCTCCAGGCGAGATGAGGCCCATTTCCGCTGAGGCGTCTCGAGGCTAATCACACCTAACCTTTGGAACTTGCAAAGGACCCTTCACACCCTTGCTGCAACTCAAGAAGTTCCCCGACATACCCGTCTCCACTCGAGAGGAAGCACCAGAGACCCGCCCACATCCAGAGGAGCCCCGTTTCCGCCTCCTAGCTCGAGAGGAGGGATCCTTTCCCTGCGTGGTCGGGAAAGAATTCCGGGCGTTCCTGTCGCATCTCAAGAGGAGGTGCTCTCCACAGGAAAGGCGAGAGGAACTCCAGGGTCGTGCCACCATTCCTAGAGTCCCCCAGATGTCTTAGTCCATTTCAGGGAAACCTGATTTCCCTGCACTGCCTCGAATTTCTAGCCGAGGATCGACTCACACCACGATGGCACGTGGGACAGCACTGTGGGAAAGCCTCGTGGGAAAGCCACGAGGGAAAGCCACAGATCCCTTGATCCCACGCGAAGGGAAGCGTTGCACTGCTGCTACAGCTCGGGAGGAAAGCGCACGTTCATGCCCCCACACAAGACGACGACTAACTCCCCTGTGGAGACTTCAGAAGTACCCCAAGATCCATGTCAGCACTGGAGAGGAAACCTCAGGTTCCGGCACCGACTCCACACAGGGTCTTAGGCCCCGGCATCGACGGGAGAGGAATCCCGAGAGGCCCCAGAGCAACTCGCATGGGGACTGGCCTTTCCTGAGGCCACCAGAGCGATTCCCTGAGGTCCCCGTAGTAAGTCAGGAGCACCTGCCGCAACTCGAGAAAATCCAGGAGGTTCTCCCCTCCAGGCGAGATGAGGCCCTTTTCCTCTGAGGCGTCTCGAGGCTAACCATACCTAACATCTGGAACTTCCAAAGGGTCCTTCACACCCTTGCTGCAACTCAAGAAGTTCCCCGACATACCTGACTCCACTCGAGAGGAAGCACGAGAATCCCGCCCACATCCAGAGGAGCCCCGTTTCCGCCTCATACCTCGAGGTCAGGTATCCTTTCCCTGCATGTTCGGGAAAGAATTCCCGGTGTTCCCGTCGCATCTCATGAGGAGGCGCTCTCCACAGGAAAGGCGGAGGAACTCCAGGGTCATGCCACCATTCCAAGAGTCCCCCAGATATCTCAGTCTGCCGGGGTCCAGCCCCGCTGGATCCAGGGAATTCGACGGGATGGACGGCGTTGTCGTGGAAAGTCTTTTTTTATTTATTAATGTAAGATTAGATTAAGAAATTATAGTGTAGTAAGAAGATTAACTGGAGGAAAAGGGCTGAATATCTTGGTTTACGTGGGAAGGCCAATAAAATTCCAGACAAAGAATTTTCACCATCTACGTTGGGCCACCAGCCCTGCTTGAATATCTAAGGGTGCCTCACCTTAAGCTCCCTTTCGTGCAGGTCTTAACAGCCAGGCAAGTAAGTAGACCTGGCGAGCCTCCGCGCCCCTGGTGGAGATTCAGCCTGAAGTTAAAGTAAAAAGCAGAGAGAAGGAAAGGGAGAGAAGAAGAAAGAGAGAAAAAGACACGGGGGGAGCCTGAGTCTCAAGAAACCAGGCCGAGAGACTAGTTCGAGAAACTGGTCCGAGAAACTGGCCCCATCCTTTATTGTTCATAAAGCCTTTTATACTTTTGATAAAACATGGAGTTCAATGGGTAACACAAAATTATGTAGCGTTTGCACCCCAGACTCTTTCTGTACATCATTTTGTATTACAAAAGGTCTCTGGTGATTTACATTATCTTCTGGCCAAGAGGCTTGTTAAACACTTTTTGGCTCTCTTCCTTAATGAATGTTAATTTTGTTTTCCTCTGAAGTGTTTTTCTTTAATCTGCATTTCCTTAAAGCATTAAAGTTACATCTCTATAAAACAAAGGTGCAGTGGGTTATAACAAAGAAGGTACTTAACTCAAAGATCTAATGTTCCTAATACCAGGTCTACTACTTGTTTTTTTAATATACCAACTCTATCTAAAAAATAAAGGATATGAAAAATTTAGCAGCAAGCATTGACCCAAAAAATGAAACTTTTAATCAGTCCTATTATAAAGATTTTGACTCCTCGGATACCCCTACATTCCTAGGATGCTTTAAGCTTCCTGTGCCTCCTGGGGAAAGGAGGCCTCAAACAATCACATGCCCAGCTGTACGAGTCCTGCAGGCAGGCTAGAAAGCATTCAGAGGGGTTTTTGGATTGAAACACTCTTTCAAAATGCTGAAGACTTAAAGCCCTGAATTGACTTTTTCCAGAAAATGTCAGAAGAGTGGAAAAGCAGAGCAAAAAAGCCGGCAGATTTTTGTGGTTGGGTATGTGCGTAGGAACTTCCAGAGGGGTCCCTGAAGTCTGAACACACCATGCCTATGTCAGCTTTCTTCCTCATGACGTTATCACGGACGGGAGTCCTCATACTGGCTCCCAGCATCAGTCCAATCCAGAGGAACCTGTTTTTCCCTGCACTGCCTCGACTTTCACGCTGAGGATCAACTCACACCACGGGTGGCACGAGGGAAAGCCCTGTGAGAAAGCCTCGTGGGAAAGCCTCCAGGGAAAGCCACAGATCCCTTGATCCACACGACGGGAAGCGTGACCCTGCTGCTACAGCTCGGGAGGAAAGCACACGTGCGTGCCCTCACTTGAGAGGAGGATTGGACTCTCCAGGGAGACTCCAGAAGAACCCAATATCCATGTCAGCACTGCAGAGGAAACCTCAGGTTCCGGCCCCGAACCACACAAGTTGTTCGGCCCGGGCATCAACAGGAGAGTTATCAAGAGAAGCCCCCCAGCATCTGGCATGGGGACTGGCCTTAGATGAAGCCACCAGAGCGGGTCCCTGACGTCCCGTCGTAAGTCGGGAGCACCTGCCGCAACTCGAGAAAATCCAGGAGGTTCTCCCCTCCAGGCGAGATGAGGCCCATTTCCAATGAGGTGTCTCGAGGCTAATTACATCTAATCTCTGGAACTTCCAAAGGGTCCTTCACACCCTTGCTGCAACTCCAAGAAGTTCCCCGACATTCCCATCTCCACTCGAGAGGAAACACGAGGGTCCTGCCCACATCCAGAGTAGCCCCGTTTCATCCTCCTAGCTAGAGATGAGGGATCCTTTCCCTGCTTGGTCGGGAAAGAACTTCCGGCATTCCCGTCGCATCTCAGGTGGAGGCGCTCTCCACAGGAAGGGAGAGAGGAACTCCATGGTCGTGCCACCATTTCAAGCGTCCCCAGATGTCTCAGTCCATTCCAGAGGATCTTGTTTTTACAGAGTGCCTAAACTTTCATGCCGAGGATCGCCTCACACCACGGTGGCACGGGGACAGCCCTGTGGGAAAGCCTCGTGGGAAAAGCCTCTAGGAAAAGCCTAGAGGAAAAGCCACAGATCCCATTGATCCACGCGACGGGGAAGCATGACACTGCTGCTACGCTCGGGAGGAAGGGGGCATGCGCATGCCCCCACTCGAGACGAGGACTGATCCCCTTGGGAGACTTCAGAAGTATCCCAAAAACATGTCAGCACTGGAGAGGGAATACTCAGGTTCTGGCCCCCACTCCACACAAGGTCTTGGGGCCCCGGCATCTACCGGTGAGGAATCCCGAGACGGCCCTCTAGCAACTCACATGGGAACTGGTCTTTCCTAAGGCCAACAGAACGGGTCCCTGAGGTCCCCGTCGTAAGTCGAGAGCACCTGCCACAACTCGAGAAAATGAAGGAGATTCTCCCCTTCAGGCGAGATGAAGCCCATTTCCACTGAGACGTCTTCGAGGCTAATCACACCTAACCTCTGGAACTTCCAAAGGGTCCTTCACACCATAGCTGCAACTCAAGAAGTTCCACGAGAGACCCGTCGCCACTCCATAGGAATCACCAGGGTACCACCCACATCCAGAGGAGCCCCAATTCCCCCTCCTAGCTCAATGTGAGGGATCCTTTCCCTGATTGGCCGGGAAAGAATTCCTGTCGTACCTGTCCGCATCTCAAGAGGAGGCACCGCTCCACAAGAAAGGTGAGAGGAACTCCAGGGTCGTTCCACCATTCCAAGAGTCCCCCAGATGTCTCAGTCCTTTCCAGAGGAACTTGTTTACCCTGCACTGCCTCGACGTTCACGGGGAGGACCGACACACACGATGGTGGCACGTGGGGACAGCCCTGTGGGAAAGCCTCGTGGGAAAGCCTCGAGGGAAAACAAGAAACCCCTTGATCAACCCAACGGGAAAATTGACTCTGCTCCTAATGCTCGGGAGAAAAGCGCACGTGCATGCCCCCATTGGAGACGAAGATGACTCCCCTGTGGAGACTCCAGTAGTACCCCAAGATCCATGTTAGCACTGGAGAGGAAACCTCAGGTTCGGGCACCGACTCCAAACAAGGTCTTAGGCCCCGTCATCGACCGGAGAGGAATCCCGAGAGGCCCCTTAGCAACTCGCAAGTAGACTGGCATTTCCTGAGTGGACCAGAGTGGGTTACATAAGTCCCGGTCGTAACTGGAGAGCACCTGCTGAAACTCGAGAAAATCCAGGAGGTTCTCCCATGCAGGCGAGATGAGGCCCATTTCCGCTGAGGCGTCTCGAGTCTAATCACACCTAACCTCTGAAACTTCCAAAGGGTCCATCACACCCTTGCTGCAACTCAAGAAGTTCCCCGACATACCCGTCTCCACACGAGAGGAAGCACCAGAGACCCGCCCACATCCAGAGGAGCCCCGTTTCCGCCTCCTAGCTCGAGAGGAGGGATCCTTTCCCTGCGTAGACAGGAAAGAATTCCTGGCGTTCCTGGCGCATCTCAAGAGGAGGCGCTCTCCACAGGAAAGGCGAGAGGAACTCCAGGGTCGTGCCACCATTCCCAGAGTCCCCCAGATGTCTCAGTCCATTTCAGGGAAACCTGATTTCCCTGCACTGCCCCGAATTTCTAGCCGAAGATCGACTCACACCACGATGGCACATGAAACAGCCCTGTGGGAAAGCCTCGTGGGAAAGCCACAGATCCCTTGATCCATGCAAAGGGAAGCGTGACACTGCTGCTACAGCTCGGGAGGAAAGCGCACGTTCATGCCCCCACTCAAGACGATGACTAACTCCCTTGGGGAGACTCCAGAAGTACCCCAAGATCCATGTCCACACTGGAGAGGAATCCTCCGGTTCCGGCACCGACTCCACACAAGGTCTTAGGCCCCGGCATCAAAGGGAGAGGAATCCTGAGAGGCCCCCGAGGAACTCGCATGGCTCCTGGCCCTTCCTGAGGCCACTAGAGCGGGTCCCTGAGGTCCCCGTCGTAAGTCGAGAGCACCTGCCGCAACTAGAGAAAATCCAGGAGGTTCTCCCCTCCAGGCGAGATGAGGCCCATTTCCGCTGAGGCGTCTCGACGCTAATCACACCTAACCTCTGGAACTTCCAAAGGGTCCTTCACACCCTAGCTGCAACTCAAGAGGTTCCAGGAGAGACCCGTCGCCACTCCATAGGAATCACCAGGGTACCACCCACATCCAGAGGAGCCCCAATTCCCCCTCCTGGCTCAAGATGAGGGATCCTTTCCCTGATTGGCCGGGAAAAATTCCTGTCGTACCTGTCGCATCTCAAGAGGAGGCACGCTCCACAAGAAAGGTGAGAGGAACTCCAGGGTCGTTCCACCATTCCAAGAGTCCCCCAGATGTCTCAGTCCTTTCCAGAGGAACTTGTTTACCCTTCACTGCCTCGACGTTCACGGGGAGGACTGACTCACACGATGGTGGCACGTGGGACAGCCCTGTGGGAAAGCCTCGTGGGAAAGCCTCGTGGGAAAGCCTCGAGGGGAAAACAAGAAACCCCTTGATCAACCCAACGGGAAAATTGACTGTGCTCCTAATGCTCGGGAGAAAAGCGCACGTGCATGCCCCCATTGGAGATGAAGATGACTACCCTGTGGAGACTCCAGTAGTACCCCAAGATCCATGTCAGCACTGGAGAGGAAACCTCAGGTTCGGGCACCGATTCCAAACAAGGTCTTAGGCCCCGTCATCGACCGGAGAGGAATCCCGAGAGGCCCCTTAGCAACTCCAAGTCGACTGGCATTACCTGAGCGGACCAGAGCGGGTTACATAAGTCCCGGTCGTAACTGGAGAGCACCTGCTGAAACTCGAGAAAACCAGGAGGTTCTCCCCTGCAGTCGAGATGAGGCCCATTTCCGCTGAGGCGTCTCGAGTCTAATCACACCTAACCTCTGGAACTTCCAAAGGGTCCTTCACACCTTTGCTGCAACTCAAGAAGATCCCCGACATACCCCTCTCCACTCGAGAGGAAGAACAAGAGTCCCGACCACATCCAGAGGAGCCCCGTTTCAGCCTCGTACCTCGCGGTCAGGTATCCTTTCCCTGTATGTTCCGGAAAGAATTCCCGGTGTTCCCGTCGCATCTCATGAGGAGGCGCTCTCCACAGGAAAGGCGAGAGAAACTCCAGTGTCGTGCCATCATTCCAAGAGTCCCCCAGATATCTCAGTGTGCCGGTGTCCAGCCACGCTGCATCCAGGGAATTCGACGGATGGACGGCGTTGACGTGGAAAGTCTTGTGTATTTATTAATGTAAGATTAGATTAAGAAATTATAGGGTAGTAAGAAGATTAACTGGAGGAAAAAGGCTGAATAGCTAGGTTTACGCGGAAGGCCAATAAAATTCCCGACAAGGAATTTTCTGGCGGACTCTGGGAATGGTGGCACGACCCTCGAGTTCCTCTGTGACTTTCACACTAGGCTTTCCCACAGGGCTTTCCCACGAGTCTTATCCACAGGGCTGTCCCACGTGCCACCGTGGTGTGAGTCGATCCTCGGCTTGAAAGTCGAGGCAGGGCAGGGAAAACAGGTTTCCCTGGAATGGACTGAGACATCTGGGGGGACTCTGGGAATGGTTGGCACGACCCTGGAGTTCCTCTCGCCTTTCCTGTGGAGAGCACCTCCTCTTGAGTTGCGACGGGAAGCACGGGGAATTCTTTCCCCGACCACGCAGGGAAAGGAATCCCTCCTCTCGAGCTAGGAGGCCGGAAACGGGGCTCCTCTGGATGTGGGCGGGACTCTCGTGCTTCCTCTCGAGTGGAGACGGGTATGTCGGGGAACTTCTTGAGTTGCAGCAAGGGGTGTGAAGGACGCTTTGGAAGTTCCAGATGTCAGATGTGATTAGCCTCGAGACGCCTCGGTCGGAAATGGGCCTCATCTCTCCTGGAGGGGAGAACCTCCTGGATTTTCTCGAGTTGCAGCAGGTGCTCTCGACTTACGACGAGGACCTCAGTGACCCGCCCTGGTGGCCTCAGGAAAGTCCAGTCCCCATGCGAGTTGCTCGGGGGCCTCTCGGGATTCCTCTCCCGTCGATGCCGGGGCCTAAGACCTTGTGTGGGAGTCGTTCCCGGAATCTGAGGATTCCTCTCCAGTGCTGACAATGGATCTTGGGGGTACTTCTGGAGTCTCCCCAGCAGGAGTCAGTCCTCGTCTCGAGTGGGGGCATGCACGTTAGCATTCCTCCCGAGCTGTAGCAGCAGTGACGCCCTTCACTTCGCGTGGATAAAGGGATCTGGTGGCTTTTCCCTCGAGACTTTCCCACGAGGTCTTTCTCACGAGGCTTTCCCACTGGGCTGTCCCATCGTACCACCGTGGTGTGAGTCGATCCTCGGCTTGAAAGTCGACGGCAGTGCAGGGAAAACAGGTTTCCCTGGAATGGACTGAGACATCTGGGGGACTCTGGAATGGTGGCACGACCCTGGAGTTCCTCTCGCCTTTCCTTGTGAGAGCAACTGCTCTTGAGATGCGACGGAAACGCCGGGAATTCTTTCCCGAACACGCAGGAAAGGATCCCTTCTCGAGCTATGAGGCGGAAACGGGGCTCCTCTGGATGTGGGCGGCTCTCGTGCTTCCTCTCGAGTGGAGACGGTATGTCGGGGAACTTCTTGAGTTGCAGCAAGGGTGTGAAGGACCCTTTGGAAGTTCCAGAGTTAGGTGTGATTAGCCTCGAGACGCCTCAGCGGAAATGGGCCTCATCTCGCCTGGAGGGAGAACCTCCTGGATTTTCTCGAGTTGCGGCAGGTGCTCTCGACTTAGGACGGGGACCTCAGGACCCGCTCTGGTGGCCTCAGGAAAGGCCAGTCCCCATGCGAGTTGCTCGGGGCCTCTCGGGATTCCTCTCCCGTCGATGCCGGGCCTAAGACCTTGTGTGGTGGGTGCCAAACCTGAGGATTCCTCTCCAGTGCTGACATGGATCTTGGGGTACCTTCTGGAGTCTCCCAGGGAGTCAGTCCTCGTCTCGAGTGGGGGATGCACGTGCGATTTCCTCCCAAGCTGTAGCAGCAGTGTCACGCTTCCCTTCGCGTGGATCAAGGGATCTGTGACTTTCCTCGAGGCTTTCCCACGAGGCTTTACCTCAGGGCTGTACTGCAGGGCGTCCTACGTGCCACCGTGGTGTGTGTCGATCCTCGCTTGAAAGTCGAGGCAGTGCAGGGAAAACAGGTTTCCCTGGAATGGACTGAGACATCTGGGGGACTCTGGGAATGGTGCACGACCCTGAAGTTCCTCTCGCCTTTCCTTTGGAGAGCGC
>NW_017216438.1:0-13194 GCF_001704415.2 Capra hircus
CCTCTCGAGCTGTAGCAGCAGTGTCACGTTCCTTCGCGTGAATCAAGGGATCTGTGGCTTTCCTCGAGGCTTGCCCAGGAGGCTTTCCCACAGGGCTGTCCCACGTGCCACCGTGGTGTGAGTCGATCCTCGGCTTGAAAGTCGAGGCAGTGCAGGGAAAACAGGTTTCCCTGCAATGGACTGAGACATCTGGGGGACTCTGGGAATGGTGGCACGACCGTGGAGTTCCTCTCGCCTTTCCTGTGGAGAGCGCCTCCTCTTGAGATGCGACGGAAACGCAGGGAATTCTTTCCCGACCACGCAGGGGAAGGATCCCTCCTCTCGAGCTAGGAGGCGGAAAAGGGGCTCCTCTGGATGAGGGCGGGACTCTTGTGCTTCCTCTCGAGTGGAGACGGGTATGTCGGGGAACTTCTTGAGTTGCAGCAAGGGTGTGAAGGACCCTTTGGAAGTTCCAGAGGTTAGGTGTGATTAGCCTCGATCGCCTCAGGGGAAATGGGCCTCATCTCGCCTGGAGGGGAGAACCTCCTGGATTTTCTCGAGTTGCGGCAGGTGCTCTCGACTTACGACGGGGACCTCAGGGACCCGCTCTGGTGGCCTCAGGAAAGGCCAGTCCCCATGCGAGTTGCTCGGGGGCCTCTCGGGATTCCTCTCCCGTCGATGCCGGGGCCTAAGACTGCCGGGAGCCAGTGTGAGGAAGCCCGCCCGTGACAAGGTTATGAGGAAGGAAGCTGACATAAGCAAGGCGTGCTCAGACTTCAGGGACCCCTCTGGAAATTTTTAAGCATGTACCCCAACAAAAATCTGCCGTTTTTTGTGCTCTGCTTTTTCACTCTTCTGACCTTTTCTGGAAAAAGTCAATTCAGGGCGTTAATCTTCTGCATTTGAAAGAGTGTTTCAATCCAAAAACCCTCTGATGGCTTTCTAGCCTGCCTGTAGGACTCGTACAGCTGTGCTTGTGATTGTTTGAGGCCTCCTGACCGCAGGAGGCACAGGAAGCTTAAAACATCCTAGGAATGCAGGAGCTTCCGAGGAGTCAAAATCTTTAGAATGGGACTGATTAAAAGTTTCATTTTTTAGGTCAATGCTTGCTGCCAAATTTTCATATCCTTTATTTTTAGATATAGTTGGTATATAGAAAAACAAGTAGTAGACCTGGTATTAGCAACATTAGATCTTTGAGTTAAGTACCTTCTTTGTTATACCCACTGCACCTTTGTTTATTAGAGATGTAACTTTAATGCTCTAAGGAGATTCAGATTAAAGAAAAACACTTCAGGGGAAACAAAATTAACATTCATTAAGGAAGAGAGCCAAAAAGTGTTAACAAGCCTCTTGGCCAGAAGATAATGTAAATCACCTGAGACCTTTTGTATACAAAATGATATACAGAAATAATCTGGGTTGTGAATGCTACATAATTTTGTGTTATCCATTGATCTCCATGTTTTATCAAAAGTATAAAAGGCCTTCTGAACAATAAAGGAGGAGGCCAGGGGCCGGGGGCCAGTTTCTCGGACCAGCTTCTCGAACTAGTCTCTCAGCCTGGTTTCATGGGACTCTGGCTCCCCCCGTGTCTTTCTCTCTCTTTTCTTCTTCTCTAACTTTCCTTCTCTCTGCTCTTTACTTTAACTTCAGGCTGAATCTCCACCTCGAGTGCGGAGGCTCGCCAGGTCTACTTACTTGCCCTGGCTGCTAAGACCCGCACGAAAGGGAGCTTAAGGCGAGGCACCCTTAGATATTCAAGCGGGCGCCGGTGGCCCAACGTAGGTGGTGCAAATTCCTTGTCTGGAATTTTATTGGCCTTCCGCGTAAACCAAGCTATTCAGCCCTCTTCCTCCACTTAATCTTCTTACTACACTATAGTTTCCTAATCTAATCTTACATTAATAAATAAACAAGTCTTTCCACGCCAACGCCATCCACCTTCGAATTCCCTGGATCCACCAGGGCTGGACCCCGGCATAAGACCTTGTGTGGAGTCAGTGCCGGAACCTGAGGATTCCTCTCCAGTGCTGACATGGATCTTAGGGTACTTCTGGAGTCTCCCCAGGGGAGTCAGACTTCGTCGCGAGTGGGGGCATGCACATGTGCTTTCCTCCCGAGCTGTAGCAGCAGTGTCATGCTCCCCTTCGCGTGGATCAAGGGATCTGTGGCTTTCCCACGAGGCTTTCCCTGGAGGCTTTCCCACGAGGCATTCCCGCAAGGCTTTCCCACAGGGCTGTCCCACGTGCCACTGTGGTGTGAGTCAATCCTCGGCTTGAAAGTCGAGGCAGTACAGGGAAAACAGGTTTCCCTGGAATGAACTGAGACATCTGGGGGACTCTGGGAATGGTGGCACGACCCTGGAGTTCCTCTCGCCTTTCCTGTGGATAGCGCCTCTTCTTGAGATGCGACGGGAACGCCGCGAATTCTTTCCCGACCACGCAGGGAATGGATCCCTCCTCTGGAGCTGGGAGGCAGAAACGGGGCTTCTCTGGATGAGGGCGGGAGTCTCCTGATTCCTCTCGAGTGGAGACGGGTATGTCGGGGAACTTCTTGCGTTGCAGCAAGGGTGTGAAGGACCCTTTGTCAGTTCCAGAGGTTAGGTGTGATTAGCCTCGAGATGCCTCAGTGGAAATGGGCCTCATCTCGCCTGGAGGGGAGAACCTCCTGGATTTTCTCGAGTTGTGGCAGGTGCTCTCAACATATGACGGAGACCTCAGGAACCCGCTATGGAGGCCTCAGGAAAGGCCAGTCCCATGGGAGTAGCTCGGGGTCTCTCGGGATTCCTCTCCCGTCGATGCCGGGCCTAAGACCTTGTGTGGAATCGCTGCCGGAACCTGAGGATTCCTCTCCAGTGCTGACATGGATTTGGGGTACTTCTGGATTCTCCACAGGGGAGTCAGTCCTCGTCTGGAATTGGGGCACTCACGTGCGATTTCCTCTTGATCTGTAGCAGCAGTGTCACGCTTCCCTTGCCGTGGATCAAGGGATCTGTGGCTTTCCCTCGAGGCTTTCCCACGAGGCTTTCCCACAGGGCTGTCCCACGTGCATCGTGGTGTGAGTCGATCCTCGGCTTGAAAGTCGAGGCAGTGCAGGGAAAACAGATTTCCCTGGAATGGATTGAGACATCTGGGGGTCTCTGGGAATGGTGGCACGACCCTGGAGTTCCTCTCGCCTTTCCTGTGGAGAGTGCCTCCTCTTGAGATGCGTCGGGAACGCCGGGAAGTCTTTCCCCAACACGCAGGAAAAGGATCTCTACTCTCGAGCTAGGAGGCGGAAACGGGGCTCCTCTGGATGTGGGCGGGACTCTCGTGCTTCCTCTCGAGTGGAGACGGGTATGTGGGGGAACTTCTTGAGTTGCAGCAAGGGTGTGAAGGACCCATAGGAAGTTCCAGAGGATAGGTGTGATTAGCCTCGAGACGCCTCAGCGGAAATGGGCCTCATCTCGCCTGGAGGGGAGAACCTCCTGGATTTTCTCCAGTTGCGGCAGGTGCTCTCGACTTACGACGGGGACCTCAGGAACCCGCTCTGGTGGCCTCACGAAAGGCCAGTCCCCATGCGAGATGCTCGGGGTCTCTCGGGATTCCTCTCCCGTCGATGCCCGGGCCTAAGACCTTGTGTGGAGTCAGTGCTGGAACCTGAGGATTCCTCTCCAGTGCTGACATGGATCTTGGGTACTTCTGGAGTCTCCCCAGGGGAGTCAGATCTCGTCTCGAGTGGGGCATACACGTGCGCTTTCCTGCGAGCTGTAGCAGCATTTTCATGCTTCCCTTCGAGTGGTTCAAGGCATCTGTGGATTTCCCTCGAGTCTTTCCCACGAGGCTTTCCCACGAGGCTTTCTCACAGGGCTGTCCCACGTGCCCCCGTGGTGTGAGTCGATCCTTGGCTTAAAAGTCGAGTTAGTGCAGGGAAAACAGGTTTCCCTGGAATGGACTGAGACATCTGGGAGACTCTGGGAATGGTGGCACGACCCTGGAGTTCCTCTCGCCTTTCCTGTGGAGAGCGCATCCTCTTGAGATGGGACGGGAATGCCGGGAATTCTTTCCCCACCACGCAGGGAAAGGATTCCTCCTCTCGTCCTTTGAGGCGGAAACGGGGGGTCCTGTGCATGTGGGCGGGACTCTCGTGCTTCCTCTCGAGTGGAGTCGGTATGTCGGGGAACTTCTTGAGTTGCAGCAAGGGTGTGAAGGATCCTTTGGAAGTTCCAGAGGTTAGATGTGATTACCTCGAGACGCCTCTGTGGAAATTGGCATCATCTCGCCTAGAGGGGAGAACCTCCAGGATTTTCTCGAGTTGCGGCAGGTGCCCTCGACTTACGACGGGGCCCTCAGGGACCCACTCTGGTGGCCTCAGGAAAGGCCAGTCCCGATGCGAGTTGCTAGAGGGGCCTCTCGGATTGCTCTGCCGGAGATGCCGGGGCCTAAGACCTTGTGTGGAGTCGTTGCTGGAACCTGAGGATTTCTCTCCAATGCTGACATGGATCTTGGGGTACTTCTGGAGACTCCCCTGGGAGTCAGTCCTCGTCTCGAGTGGGGGCATGCACGTGCGCTTACCTCCCAAGCTGTATCAGCAGTGTCAGGCTTCCCTTCACGTGGATCAAGGGATCTGTTTCTTTACCTCGAGCCTTTCCCACGAGGCTTTCCCTCGAGGCTTTCCCACGAGGCTTTCCAGGCTTTCCCACGTTCCACCGTGGTGTGACTCTATCCTCGGATTGAAAGTCGAGGCAGTGCAGGGAAAACAGGTTTCCCTGGAATTGACTGAGACATCCGGGGACTCTGGAATGGTGGCACGACCTGGAGTTCCTCTCACCTTTACTGTTTAGAGCGCCTCCTCTTGAGATGCGACAGGAACGCCGGGAATTCTTTCCGGACACGCAGGGAAAGGATCCCTCCTCTCGAGCTACGAGGCGGAAACACGGCTCATCTGAATGTGGGCTGGGCTCTCGTGCTTCCTCTCGAGTGGAGACGGGTATGTCGGGGAACTTCTTGAGTTGCAGCAAGGGTGTGAAGGACCCTTTGGAAGTTCCAGAATTTAGGTGTGATTAGACTCGAGACGTCTCAGCGGAAAAGGGCCTCATCTCGCCTGGAGGGGAGAACCTCCTGGATTTTCTCGAGTTGCGGCAGGTGCTCTCGACTTAGGACGGGGACCTCAGGGACCGCTCTGGTGGCCTCAGGAAAGGCCAGTACCCATGCGAGTTGTAGGGGCCTTTCAATTCCTCTCCCATCGATGCCGGGCCTAAGACCTTGTGTGGAGTTGGTGCCATAACCTGAGGATTCCTCTCCAGTGCTGACATGGTCTTGGGGTACTTCTGGAGTCTCCCCAGGGAGTAGTCCTCGTCTCGAGTGGGGCATGCACGTGCGCTTTCCTCCCGAGCTGTAGCAGCAGTGTCACGCTTCCCTTCGCGTGGATCAAGGGATCTGTGGCTTTCCCTCGAGGCTTTCCCGAGGCTTTCCCACAGGGTTGTCACGTGCCACCGTGGTGTGAGTCGATCCTCGGCTGAAAGTCGAGGCAGTGCAGGGAAAACAGTTCCCTGGAATGGACTGAGACATCTGGGGGACTCAGGAATGGTGGCACGACCCTGGAGTTCCTCTCGCCTTTCCTGTGCAGCGCGCCTCCTCTTGAGATGCGTCGAAACGCGGGAATTCTTTCCCGAGGAAGCAGGGAAGGATCCCTCATCTCGAGCTTGGAGGCGGAAACGGAGCTCCTCTGGCGGTGGCGGACCCTGGTGCTTCTCTGGAGTGGAGACGGTATGTCGGGGAACTTCTTGAGTTTTAGCAAGGTGTTTAAGGACACTTTGGAAGTTCCAGAGTTAGGTGTGATTACTCGAGACGCCGCAGAGAAAATGGGCTCATCTCGACTGGAGCAGAGAACCTCCTGGATTTTCTCGAGTTGCGGCAGGTACTCTCGACATACGACCGTGACCTCAGGGACAGTGTAGCAGATGTGTCACGCTTCCCTTCGCGGGGATCAAGGGATCTCTGGCTTTCCCTCGAGGCTTTCTCACAGGGCTGTCCCACATGCCACCATGGTGTGAGTGGATCCTCGGCGTGAAATTCGAGGCAGTGCTGGGAAAACGGGTTCCTCTGAAATGGACTGAGACATCTGGGGGACTCTTGAAATGGTGGCACGACCCTGGAGTTCCTCTCGCCTTTCCTATTAAGACCCTTGCTCTTGAGATGCCATGGGAACGCCGAAAAATCTTTCCTGACTAAGCAGGATAGGATCTTCATCTCGGAACGGGTTCCTCTGAATGTGGGCGTGACCCTCGTGCTTCCTCTCGTGTGGAGACGGTATGTCGGGAACTTCTTGAGTTGCAGCAAGGACCCTTTTGAATTCCAGAGGTTAGTGTGATGAGCCTCCAGACACCTCAGAGGAAATGGGCCTCATCCCGCCTGGAGGGGAGAACCTCCTGGATTTTACCCAGTTGCGCAGTTCTCTCGAGTTATGACGGGTCCTCAGGACCCGCTCTGGTGGCCTCAGGAAAGGCCAGTCCCCATGCGAGTTACAGGGGGCCTCTAGGATTCCTCTCCATCGATGCGGTGCCTAAGACCTTGTGTGGAGTCGGGGCAGACCCTGAGGATGCTCTCCAGTGCTGACATGAATCTTTCCGTACTTCTGGAGTCTCACCAGGGGAGTCAGTCTTCATCTCGTGTGGGGGCATGCACCTGCCATTTCCTCACGACCTGCAGCAGCAGTGTCACGCTTGCCGACGTGTGGATCAAGGATCTGTCGCTTTCCATTGAGGCTTTCCACGAGGCTTTCCAACAGGGCTGTCCCACGTGCCACGGTGGTGTGAGTCGATCCTCGGCGTGAACGTCGAGGCAGTGCAGGGAAAACAGTTTCTTCTGGAATGGACTTAGACATCTGGGGGACTCTTGGAATGCTGGCAAGGCCCTGGAGTTCCTCTCGTCTTTCCTGTTGAGAGCGCCTCCTCTTGAGATGCGACGGGAAGGCCGGAATTCTTTCCCGACGACGAAGGGAAAGGATCCTCTTCTCGAGCTACGAGGCGGAAACGGGGCTCCGCTGGATATGGGCGGGAACCTCGTCCTCCTCTCGAGTGGATATGGGTATGTCGGAGAACTTCTTGACTTGCAGCAAGGGTGTGAAGGACCCTTTGAAGTTCCAGAGGTTAGGTGTGATTAGCCTTGAGACGCCTCAGCGGAAATCGGCCTCATCTCGCCTGGAGGGGAGAACCTCCTGGATTTTCTCGAGTTGCGGCAGGTGCTCTCGAGTTACGACGGAGACCTCAGGGACCGCTCTGGTGACCTCAGGAAAGGCCAGTCCCCATGCGAGGTGCTAGGGGCCTCTCAGGATTCCTCTCCGTCGATGCTGGGGCCTAAGACCTTGTGTGGAGTCGGGACCGGAACCTGAGGATTCCTCTCCAGTACTGACATGGATCTTGGCGTACTTCTGGAGTCTCCCAAGCTTGCGTCAGTCCTCGGCTCGAGTGGGGTCATGTACGTGCGCTTTCCTCCCGAGCGGTAGCAGCAGTGTCACGCTTCCCTTCTCGTGGATCAAGGAATCTGTGGCTTTCCCTGGAGTCTTTCCCATGAGGCTTTCCCACAGGGCTATTCCACTTGCCACCATGGTGTGAGTCGATCCTCGGCGTGAAAGTCGAACCAGTGCAGGGAAAACAGGAACCTCCTTCCCCACAGTAGGGGATACACTGTCCCCTTGGGCGGGTATCTCCAGGGCACTCGCGCTGGGGGGTTGCCCGCGGAGGTGCGGGCCTCAGGCTCCACGTGAGAAAAGCCCCAAATGGCATTAGCTGCCAGTCCAGACGCTGGCCCCTCAGGTCTCTGGCCGGAGCCTTAGGCTCCAGGCAACTCAAAGCCCTCGGCGGTGGCACTCTGGGACTGCTGTAGGGAAAGGATGCCAAGAGCCCCACGGAGGAGTTGGGGAGGGGGCATGGGGGAAACGGAGGCGAGGACAGCGAGGGATCTAGGTGGAGGCGCTGGGAGAGAGCGTCTGGTGTCCCGGAATGCCTAGGAGGAGCCAGCGGGGGACAGTCGAGGACCAGGGACCTGTGGAATGTGAAAAGGCGGGAAATCTCAGAGCAAGGCAGGCTGGGAAAGGGGGCGTTGGTGGCCAATTCAAAGGGACCTAGGGGCGTTTCCTGGGCGGTGAGTTCCCTTGGCACTGCTGAGGGCCCCTGATTGATCCACTCGGGGTTGAACCCATCCCCGCTGCGAGGGAGGGCCACAAACCAAAGCCCCCGAACTGCCCGCCCACCCCAACGGGGATCTTGGCGGTCCAGGGCACAGCCGTGCCCGGGAAAAGCCCACTCGCTCCACGGGACTCCGTCCAGGGTCTCTGCTTGGAAAGAGGCCAGGGGCGGCCCCCTCCATCTACCCACCCAAACCCTATTGACGTCAATGGTGGCGGAGACGCCTCCCGTTCTCCAGAGTCCTGAGCTGCTGGGTCCCCGCCCACTCGGCCAGCAGTCTGCAGCGTGCCCGTGTGCCTCTCCCACCATGGCTTCGTCTGGCTCCTCCAGCACCTCAAGCGGTACGTTTGCCCTCGGTCCCTGTGGTCGGATCACATCTCAGGGGATTTGCGGGTGGCCTGGGCAAGGGCTCTCGGCCAATGTGTTGACCCCCCTCCCACCCGAGAACGGCTGGGACCCATCGGCCAGGCCCGGGGTTCCGAGGCGTCAGGTGTGCCCAAATTCGGAGGGCATGGCATCGTTCGTTCATCTTGCTCCTTTGGCACACACATGGCTTCTCCGTTCTCTTTTCTGGGAAGACAGTGTTGTTTCAGGGGGCGTGCTGTGGGGGGCGGGGGCCGGGGTTGGGGGGTGGTGGGAGCGGGTGCTTTGCTGGGATGAGGCCCTTTATCCTCACATCTTCATGTGGGAATGGGAGTCGGGGAGCTCTGTGGCCTTGCTGCCTTCAGTGGCTTCCTCTGCACAGGGGCCTAGTGGCTTCTGCCTTTTGTCAGGCGTTACGGGGTTTGGGCGTCGCTTTGGTGGCCTTGGCCTTTGCCTTGGCCTGGGCCTTGGCCTTGCCCTTGGCGTTGCCGTTGCCCTTGCCTTGGTCTTGGGCTTGGCCTTGCCCTGCCCTTGAACTTGACCTTGACCTTGACCTTGACTTGAACTTGAACTTGGGCTTGACCTTGACCTTGACTTGACTTGACTTGAACTTGAACTTGACCTTGAACTTCAACTTCAACTTCAACTTGACCTTGAACTTGAACTTGAACTTGACTTTGAACTTGAACTTGAACTTGACGTTGAACTTGAACTTGAACTTGACCTTGAACTTGACTTTGAACTCTGAACTTGACCTTTGAACTTCATCTTGACCTTGACATTGAACTTGAACTTGAATTTGACCTTGAACTTGAACTTCAACTTGAACTTGACCTTGACCTTGACCTTGAACTTGAACTTCAACTTGAACCTTGAACTTCAACTTCAACTTGAACTTGTCCTTGACCTTGAACTTCAACTTGAACTTGAACTTGACCTTGACCTTGAACTTCACTTTGAACTTGAACTTGACCTTGACCTTGACTTGACCCTGAACTTGACCTTGACCTTGAACTTGAAGTTGACCTTGAACTTGAACTTAAACTTCACCTTGATCTTGAGCTTGAACTTGAACTTGAACTTGACCTTGACCTTGAACTTGACCTTGACCTTGAACTTGACCTTGACCTTGACCAACAACGGGAGACCTCGAGATTTGCTCAGAGCACCGGAGGTCCAGAAGCAGGGCCCTGTATCTCCCCTTCCCTTTGTGATCATTGCAAAGACATTCCTAGCTGATAGCGGGAGTGCCCCTGAAGAAGCAAGCAGTGGGAGTGTGTTTGACACGACTGTGTGCCTTCCTGGCCTCAGCTCCACAAGGGGCCTTTCCTCTCGAAGTAGGCCCCATGTCCCCTTGGGGAGGGTGTCATGCCTCTTTTCTCCTCACTGCCAAAGGGTGGAGCCAAGCTCGCTCTGTCAGAGGTACAAAAACAGCAATTGAATGGATTTTCAAGCTCTTGCTAGGCTGCACCCTTTCAGGGCCCACTTTACTGAAACAGGTGCTCTGTGGCCCCTGGTTGGGTATGCAGGTTCACAAACAGGGTGAGATCCTGTCCAAGCCAAGAATTTTCCTGAAAGACCTAGGCTCACTAGAGCTCTCCTCCAGAGCAAAGGGATAGAGGAGATGTATGGAGGAGTCTTTGCCTTTGCCTGTGAGTGTGGGGCTACTCCCTACGGCCCCAAGCTCAGGGATAACTGCCTCTAAGAAAGGAATGGCAAGAAGCGCTATTCTTGGAGGTTGGGACAGGGAGTTCGCAGCATGTGGGGAAAGAAAGACTTCTTCGGGGAAGAAGAGGCAACCACCGGGGGTGTGTTTGCAAGCCTCTATTTGGAAGGAACAGGTTTGCTTATACAACTCAAGACCTCCAGATCTGCTCAGAGGACTGAAGTTCCAGAGACAGGGCCATGTATCTCCCCTTCCCTTTGAGATCCTTGCAAAAGACATTCCTAGCAGATCGTGGGAGTGCCCATGAAGAAGCAAGCAGCGGGAGTGTGCTTGACATCACTGGCTGCCTACCTGGGCTCAGCTCCTCAAGGGGCCTTTCTCTCCTGGTAGGCCCTATGTCCCCTTTGGGAGAGGGTGGTGCCCTCTTCCCTCCACACTGCCAAAGGGTGGAGGTGGAGCAAACTCGTTCTCTCCGAGGTAAAAAAAAAAAAGACAAATTGGATGGATTTTTAAGCTCTTGCTATGCTGCACCCCTCCAGGACCCACTCGAGCAAAACAGGTGCCTGTGGCCCCTAGGTCGGGTATGCAAGGTTCACACACTGGGTGGGATCCCGTCAAAGCCAAGAATTTTCCTGACAGACCTAGGCTCACTAGAGCTCTCCTCCAGAGGAAAGGGGACAGAAAAGACGTGTGTGTGGAGGTGGCTCTGCCTTTCCAGGTCCCAATCTCAGGGATAACTGCCCCTAAGAAAGGAACTGCTGCTGCTGCTGCTGCTAAGTTGCTTCAGTCGTGTTCGACTCTGTGCGACGCCATAGACGGTAGCCCACTAGGCTCCCCCGTCCCTGGGATTCTCCAGGCAAGAACAGTAAGTGGGTTGCCATTGCCTTCTCCAATGCATGAAAGTGAAAATGAAAGTGCAGTCGCTCAGTCGTGTCCGACCCTCAGCGACCCCACGGACTGCAGCCTACCAGGCTTCTCCGTCCATAGGATTTTCTGAAAGGAACTGCAAGAAGCGCTTTTCCAGGAGGCTGGGAAAGGGTGTTCGCAGGATGTGGGGAAAGAGAGCCTCCTTCGGGGAAGAATAGGCGGCCACTTGTTTTGTGTTGCAAACCTCTATTTGGAAGGAACAGGTTAGCTTATACAAAGGGAGACCTCCAGATCTGCTCAGAGGACCAAAGTTGCAGAGGCAGGTCGGTGTATTTTCCCTTCACTTTGCGATCCTTGCAAAGACATTCCTTGCTGATAGATGATTCAGCAAGGGCCTTTGAGACTGTTGTTTTCTTTCCTAGGTTCAAAGATTCCTTCAGTTCCTAATATAGATATCCTAGAAATTATCTGACATCCGTGAAAATCTGATATGTCCTGGTCAAATGCTGTCAGTTATAATTCCAGTTATCATATTAAAGCATTTCAAGTCGCAAGCAGTGACCAGATTACATTGTCAATTTCTATTTAATCAGGTTTTAACCATGTCCTCTATGGTTTCACACTGATGCCTTTGCAGAAATACTGCTACTTCAAGATATATGGAATATACTTTTTTTAAGCTTACGATAATTTGTTTGTTTGTTTGTTTGTCTTCTGGTAAGCTGGTACCAGATGGAATTTAGTCTCCTCTCTAGGTTAAGAGAACAAAGTTTTCTTAGAATGCAATTTTTGATAACAGACTATGGATTTCTTTACCTTTCATTGATTTATAATTGTTTTCATCATCTGTTTTTTTACTTCGGTAAAGTAAATAAGCCTTATTTAAGATTTTGGTACATGTAGGATGGACTAAGCTTTCCCCACTCTTGCAAGTTCCCTTAACCTTCAGATTCTTCTCGTGGGACCAAGATCTCACTTTCCTCCAGAGGACAATCCAAGCTTTTATTAGTTGATCTGCCCTGACATCAGAGTCCATTGAGCACGGAGTTGGCCTATAATTTAGGCATGAAACTATGACTACATAAAGAAAAGGTGACTTTATGATTCAGGATGCCATGATATGCCTTGCACTTCAGAGAAATGGGTTAAAATGATTTTTTTTCTTCAAAACTGCACAGCCAGTTCTTTCAGCATATGCAATTGAAAACATCTAGTCATTAGGTCAGTTTTCATTCCAATCCCAAAGAAAGGCAATGACAAAGAATATTCAAGCTGCTGCACAATTGCACTCATCTCACACACACTAGTAAAGTAATGCTCAAAATTCTCCAAGTTCACATGAACTGTGAACTTCCAAATGTTCAAGAGGGATTTAAAAACATGCAGAGAAACCAGAGATCAAACTGCCAACATCCACTGGATCATTGAAAAAGCAAGAGAGTTCCAGAAAAAAAGACATCTATTTCTGCTTTATTGACTATGCCAAAGCCTTTGACTGTGTGGATCACAATAAACTGGAAAAATTCTGAAAGAGATGGGAATACCAGACCACCTGACCTGTCTCTTGAGAAACCTGTATGCAGGTCAGGAAGAAACAGTTCGAACTGGACATGGAACAACAGACTGGTTCTAAATAGGAAAAGGAATATGTCAAGGCAGTGTATTGTCACCCTGCTTATTTAACTTATATGCAGAGTACATCATGAGAAACACTGGGCTGGAGGAAGCACACGCTGGAATCCAGATTGCTGGGAGAAATATCAAGAATCTCAGATATGCAGATGACACCACCCTTATGGCAGAAAGTGAAGAAGAACTAAAGAGTCTCCTGATGAAAGTGAAAGAGGAGAGTGAAAAAGTTAGCTTAAAGCTCAGCATTCAGAAAACTAAAATCATTGCATCCAGTCTCATCACTTCATGGGCAAATAGATGGGAAAACATTGGAAACAGCAGCAGACTATTTTGGGGGGCTTGGAAATCACTGCAGGTGATGTCTGCCTCCATGAACTTAAAACGTATTTATGACTTGGAAGAAAAGTGATGACCAAACTAGACAGCATATTAAAAAAAGCCGAGACGTTGCTTTGCCAACAAAGATCCATCCAGTCAAGGCTATGGTTTTTCCATATGAAAGAGTACTATAAAAAAG
>NW_017216439.1:0-13193 GCF_001704415.2 Capra hircus
CCTCAGCGTAATGGGCCTCATCTCGCCTGGAGGGTAGAACCTCCTGGATTTTCTCGAGTTGCGGCAGGTGCCCTCGACTTACGACGGGACCTCAGGGACCCGCTCTGGTGCCCTCAGGAAAGGCCAGGCCCCATGCGAGTTGCTCGGGCCTCTTGATTCCTCTCCCGTCTATGCCGGGGCCTAAGACCTTTGTGTGGAGTCGGTGCCAGAACCTGAGGATTCCTCTCCGTGCTGACATGGATCTTGGGTACTTCTGAGGTCTCCCCGGGGGAGTCAGTCCTCGTCTCGAGGGAGGCATGCACGTGGCTTTCCTCCCGAGCTGTAGCAGCAATGTCACGCTTTCCTTCACGTGGATCAAGGGATCTGTGGCTTTCCCCTCGAGGCTTTCACACGAGGCTTTCCCAAGAAGCTTTCCCACAGGGCTGTCCCCACGTGCCACCGTGGTGTGAGTCGATCCTCGGCTAGAAAGTCGAGGCAGTGCAGGGAAACAGGTTTCCGTGGAATGGACTGAGACATCTGGGGACTCTGCGAATGGTGGCACGACACTGGAGTTCCTCTCGCCTTTCCTGTGGAGAGCGCCTCCTCTTGAATTGCGATGGAACTCGGTGAATTCTTTCCAGACAACGCACGGAAAGGATCCACCTCTGGAGCTAAGATGCAGAAATGGGGCTCCTCTGGATGTGGGGTGGACTCTCGTGCTTCCTCTCGAGTGCAGACGGATATGTCGGAGAACTTCTTGAGTTGCAGCAAGGGTGTGAAGGACCCTTTGGAAGTTCCAGAGGTTAGGTGTGATTAGCCTCAAGACGCCTCAGCGGAAATGGGCCTCATCTTGCCTGGAGGGGAGAACCTCCTGGATTTTCTCGAGTTGCGGCAGGTGCTCTCGACTTATGATGGGGACCTCAGGGACCCGCTCTGGTGGACTCAGTAAAGGCCAGTCCACATGCGCTTGCTCAGGGGCCTCTCGGGATTCCTCTCCGTCGATGCCGGGGCCTACGACCTTGTGTGAATTCGGTGCGGAACTTGAGGATTCCTCTCCAGTGCTGACATGGATCTTTGGGTACTTCTGGAGTCTCCCCAGGGGAGTCAGTCGTAGTCTCGAGTGGGGGCATGCACGTGCGATTTCCTCCAGAGCTGTAGCAGCAGTTCACGCTTCCTTTCGCGTGGATCAAGGGATCTGTGGCTTTCCCTAGAGACTTTCCCACGAGGCTTTCTTTTTCCACAGGGCTGTCCCACGTGCCACCGTGGTGTGAGTCGATCCTCGGCTAGAAGTCGAGGCAGTGCAGGGAAAACAGGTTTCCTGGAATGGACTGAGACATCTGGGGGACTCTGCGAATGGTGGCACGACCCTTGAGTTCCTCTCGCCTTTCCTGTGGAGAGCGCCTCATCTTGAGATGCGACGGGAACGCCGGGAATTCATTACCAACCACACAGGGAAAGGATCCCTCCTCTCGAGCTACGAGGCGGACACGGGGCTCCTCTGGATGTGAGCGGGCTCTTGTGCTTCCTCTCGAGTGGAGACGGGTATGTCATGGGAATTCTTGAGTTGCAGCAAGGGTGTGAAGGACCCTTTGGAAGTTCCAGAGATTAGGTGTGATTAGCCTCGAGACGCCTCAGCGAAATGGGCCTCATCTCGCCTGGAGGGCAGAACCTCCCTGGATTTTCTCGAGTTGCGGCAGGTGCTCTCCACTTACGACAGGGACCTCAGGGACCCGCTCTGGTGGCCTCAGGAAAGGCCAGTCCCCATGCGATTTGCTCGGGGGGCCGCTCGGATTCCTCTCCCATCGATGCCGGGCCCTAAGACCTTGTGTGGAGTCGGTGTCGGAAACTGAGAATTCCCCTGCAGTGCTGACATCGCTCTTGGGGTACTTCTGAAGTCTCCCCAGGGGAGTGAGTCCTCGTCTCTAGTCGGGGTATGCACGTGCGCTTTCCTCCTGAGCTGTAGCAGCAGTGTCACGCTTCCCTTCCCGTGGATCATAGGATCTGTGGCTTTCCCTCGAGGCTTTCCCACCAGGCTTTCCAACGAGGCTTTCCCCCAGTGATGTCCCACGTGCCACCGCGGTGTCAGTCGATCCTCGGTTTGAAAGTCGAGGCAGTGCCGGGGAAACAGGCTTCCCTGGAATGGACTGAAACATCTGGGGGACTCTGGGAATGGAGACACGACCCTGGAGTTCCTCTCGCCTTTCCTGTGGAGAGCGCCCCCTCTTGATATGTGACGGGAACGCCGGGAATTCTTTTCCGAACACGCAGGGAAAGGATCCCTCCTGTCGAGCTAGGAGGCGGAAACAGGGCTCCTCTGGATGTGGGCGGGACTCTCGTGCTTCCTCTCGAGTGGAGACGGGTATGTCAGGGAACTTCTTGAGTTGCAGCAAGGGTGTGAAGGGCCCTTTGGAAGGTCCAGAGGTTAGGTGTGATTAGCCTCGAGTCGCCTCTGCGGAAATGGGGCTCATCTCGTCTGGAGGGAAGAACCTCCTGGATTTTCTCGGAGTTGTGGCAGGTTCTCTCGACTTATGACGGGGACCTCAGGGACTCGCTCTGGTGGCCTCAGGAAGGCCAGTCCCCATGCGAGTGGCTCGGGGGCCTCTCGGGATTTCACTCCCATCGATGCCGGGGCCTAAGGCCTTGTGTGGAGTCGGTGCAGGAACCTGAGGATTCCTCTCCTTGCTGACATGGATCTTGGGTACTTCTGGAGTCTCCCCAGGGGAGTCAGTCCTCGTCTCGAGTGGGCGCATGCACATGCGCTTACCTCCCGAGCTGTAGCTGCAGTATCTCGCTTCCCTTCTTGTGGAGTAAGGGATCTGTGGCTTTCCCTCGAGTCTTTACCACGAGGCTTTCCCACGAGGCTTTCCCAAAGGGCTGTCCCACATGCCACCATTGTGTGAGTCGATCCTCGGCTTGAGAGCCAAGGCAATGCAGGGAAAACAGGTTTCCGTGAAATGGACTGAGACATGTGGGGGACTCTGGGAATGGTGGCACCACCCTGGAGTTCCTCTCGCCTTTCCTGTGGAGAGCGACTCCTCTTGAGACGCTATGGAACGCCGGAATTCTTTCCCGACAACGCAGGGAAAGGATCCCTCCTCTCGAGCTAGGAGACGGAAACGGGGCTCCTCTGGATGTGGGCAGGCCTCTCGTGCTTCCTCTCGAGTGGAGACAGGTATGTCAGGGAACTTCTTGAGTTGCAGCAAGGACGTGAAGGACCCTTTGGAAGTTCCAGAGGTCAGGTGTGATAAGCCTTGAGTCGCCTCTGCGGAAATGGGCCTCATCTCGCCTGGAGGGGAGAACCTCCTGGATTTTCTCGAGTTGCGGCAGGTGCTCTCGACTTACGACAGGGACCTCAGAGACCCGCTCTGGTGGCCTCAGGAAACACCAGTCCCCATGCGAGTTACTCAGGGCCCTCTCGGGGTTCCTCTCCCGTCGATGCCAGGGCCTAAGACCTTGTGTGGAGTCGGTGCCGGAACCTGAGGATTCCTTTGCAGTGCTGACAAGGATCTTGGGGTACTTCTCCAGTCTCCCCACGGGAGTCAGTCCTCATCTCGAGTGGGGGCATGCACGTGCGCTTTCCTCCCGAGCTGTAGCAGCAGTGTCACGCTTCCCTTCGCGTGGATCAAGGTATCTGCGGCTTTCCCTCGAGGCTTTCCCACGAGTCTTTTCCACGAGGCTTTCCCACGAGACTTTCCCAAAGGGCTGTCCCACGTGCCACCGTGTTGTGTGTCGATCCTAGGCTAGAAAGTTGAGGCAGTGCAGGAGAAACAGGTTTCCATGGAATGGACTGAGACATCTGGGGGCCTCTGGGAATGGGTGCACGAATCTGGAGTTCCTCTCGCCTTTCCTGTGGAGAGCGCCTCCTCTTGAGATGAGACGGGAACTCCGGGAATACTTGACCGACCACTCAGTGAAAGGATCCCTCCTCTCGAGCTAGGAGGCAGTAACGGGGCTCCTCTGGATGTGGGCGGGACTCTCGGGCTTCCTCTCGAGTGGAGACGGGTATGTGGGGGAGCTTCTTGAGTTGCAGCAAGGGCGTGAAGGACCCTTTGTAAGTTCCATAGGTTAGGTGTGATTAGCCTCGAGATGCCTCAGCGGTAATGGGCCTCATCTCGCCTGGAGGGTAGAACCTCCTGGATTTTCTCGAGTTGCGGCAGGTGCCCTCGACTTACGACGGGGACCTCAGGGACCCGCTCTGGTGCCCTCAGGAAAGGCCAGGCCCCATGCGAGTTGCTCGGGGGCCTCTCGGGATTCCTCTCCCGTCTATGCCGGGGCCTAAGACCTTGTGTGGAGTCGGTGCCAGAACCTGAGGATTCCTCTCCGGTGCTGACATGGATCTTGGGGTACTTCTGAGGTCTCCCCGGGGGAGTCAGTCCTCGTCTCGAGGGGAGGCATGCACGTGGGCTTTCCTCCCGAGCTGTAGCAGCAATGTCACGCTTTCCTTCACGTGGATCAAGGGATCTGTGGCTTTCCCTCGAGGCTTTCACACGAGGCTTTCCCAAGAAGCTTTCCCACAGGGCTGTCCCACGTGCCACCGTGGTGTGAGTCGATCCTCGGCTAGAAAGTCGAGGCAGTGCAGGGAAACAGGTTTCCCGTGGAATGGACTGAGACATCTGGGGGACTCTGCGAATGGTGGCACGACACTGGAGTTCCTCTCGCCTTTCCTGTGGAGAGCGCCTCCTCTTGAATTGCGATCGGGAACTCGGTGAATTCTTTCCAGACAACGCACGGAAAGGATCCCACCTCTGGAGCTAAGAGGCAGAAATGGGGCTCCTCTGGATGTGGGTGGGACTCTCGTGCTTCCTCTCGAGTGCAGACGGATATGTCGGAGAACTTCTTGAGTTGCAGCAAGGGTGTGAAGGACCCTTTGGAAGTTCCAGAGGTTAGGTGTGATTAGCCTCAAGACGCCTCAGCGGAAATGGGCCTCATCTTGCCTGGAGGGGAGAACCTCCTGGATTTTCTCGAGTTGCGGCAGGTGCTCTCGACTTATGACGGGGACCATCAGGGACCCGCTCTTAGGTGGCCTCAGGTAAAGGCCAGTCCTACCTGCGCAGTTGCTCAGGGGCCTCTCGGATTCCTCTCCCGTCGATGCCGGGGCCTACGACTTGTGTGAGTTCGGTGCCGGAACTTGAGGATTCCTCTCCAGTGCTGACATGGATCTTGGGGTACTTCTGGAGTCTCCACAGGGGAGTCAGTCGTAGTCTCGAGTGGGGGCATGCACGTGCGATTTCCTCCCGAGCTGTAGCAGCAGTGTCACGCTTCCCTTCGCGTGGATCAAGGGATCTGTGGCTTTCCCTAGAGACTTTCCCACGAGGCTTTCCCACGAGGCTTTCCCACGAGGCTTTCCCACAGGGCTGTCCCACGTGCCACCGTGGTGTGAGTCGATCCTCGGCTATGAAAGTCAAGGCAGTGCAGGGAAAACAGGTTTTCCTGGAATGGACTGAGACATCTGGGGACTCTGCGAATGGTGGCACGACCCTTGAGTTCCTCTCGCCTTTCCTGTGGAGAGCGCCTCCTCTTGAGATGCGACGGGAACGCCGGGAATTTCATTACCAACCACACAGGGAAAGGATCCCTCCTCTCAGAGCTAGGAGGCGGAAACGTGGCTCCTCTGGATGTGGCCGGGACTCTCGTGCTTCCTCTCGAAGTGGAGACGGTTATGTCGGGGAACTTCTTGAGTTGCAGCAAGTGTGTGAAGGACCCTTTGGAAGTTTCCGAGGTTAGAAGTGTGATTAGCCTCGAGACGCCTCAGCGGAAATGGGCCTCATCTCGCCTGGAGGTGGAGAACCTCCTGGTATTTTCTCGAGTTGCGGCAGGTTGCTCTCGACTTACGACGGGGACCTCAGGGACCCGCTTTAGTGGCCTCAGGAAAGGCCAGTCGCCATGCGAGTTGCTCGGGGGCCTCTCAGGATTCCTCTCCCGTCGATGCCGGGGCCTAAGATCTTGTGTGGAGTTGGTGCCGGAACCTGAGGATTCCTCTCCAGTGCTGACATGGATCTTGGGGTACTTCTGGAGTCTCCACAGGGGAGTCAGTCCTCGTCTCGAGTGGGGGCATACACGTGCGCTTTCCTCCCGAGCTGTAGCAGCAGTGTCACGCTTCCCTTCGCGTGGATCAAGGATCTGTGGCTTTCCCTCGAGGCTTTCCCAAGAGGCTTTCCCACGAGGCTTTCCCACAGGGCTGTCCCACGTGCCACCGTGGTGTGAGTCGATCCTCAGGCTTGAAAGTCGACGCAGTCGCTGGGAAAACAGGTTTCCCTGGAATGGACTGAGACATCTGGGGACTCTGGGAATTGGTGGCACGACTCTGGAGTTCCTCTCGCCTTTCCTGTGGAGAGCGCCTCCTCTTGAGATGCGACGGAAATGCCGGGAATTCTTTCCCGACCACGCAGGGAAAGGATCCCTCCTCTCGAGCTAGGAGGCGGAAACGGGCTCCTCTGGATGTGGGCGGGACTCTCGTGCTTCCTCTCGAGTGGAGACGGTTAATGTCGGGGAACTTCTTGAGTTGCAGCATGGGTGTGAAGGACCCTTTGTAAGTTTCCAGAGGTTAGGTGTGATTAGCCTCGAGACGCCTCAGCGAAAATGGGCCTCATCTCGCCTGGATGGGAGAATCTCCTGGATTTTCTCGAGTTGCGGCAGGTGCTCTCGACTTACGACGGGGACCTCAGGGACCCGCTCTGGTGGCCTCAGGTAAGGCCAGTCCCCATGCGAGATGCTCGGGGGCCTCTCGGGATTCTCTCTCCCGTCGATGCAGGGGCCTAAGATATTGTGTGGAGTGGGTGCCGGAACCTGAGGATTCCTCTCCAGTGCTTACGTGGATCGTGGGGTACTTCTGGTGTCTCCCCAGGGGAGTCAGTCCTCGTCTCGAGTGGGGCATGCACGTGCGCTTTCCTCCCGAGCTGTAGGAGCAGTGTCACGCTTCCCTTCGGGTGTATGAAGGGATCTGTGGCTTTCCCTCGAGGCTTTCCCACGAGGCTTTCCCACGAGGCTTTCCCACAGGGCTGTTCCACGTGCCACCGTGGTGTGAGTCGATCCTCGTCTTGAAAGTCGACGCAGTGCACGGAAAACAGGTTTCCCTGTAATGGACTGAGACATCTGGGGGACTCTGGGAATGATGGCACGAACCTAGAGTTCCTCTCTCCTTTCCTGTGGAGAGCGCCTGCTCTTGAGATGCGACGGGAATGCCGGGAATTCTTTCCCGAGCACGCAGGGAAAGGATCGCCCCTCTCGAGCTAGGAGGCGGAAACGGGGCTCCTCTGGATGTAGGCGGGACTCACGTGCTTCGTCTCGAGTGGAGACGGGTATGTCGTAGAACTTCTTGAGTTGCAGCAAGGGTGTGAAGGACCCGTTGGAAGTTCCAGAGGTTAGGTGTGATTAGCCTCGAGACGCCTCCGTGTAAATGGCCTCATCTCGCTTGGAGGGGAGAACCTCTTGGATTTTCTCGAGTTGCGGCAGGTGCTCTCGACTTACGACGGGGACCTCAGGGACCCGCTCTGGTGGCCTCAGGAAAGGCCAGTCCCCATTCGAGTTGCTCGGGGGCCTCTCGGGATTCCTCTCCCGTCGATGCTGGGGCCTAAGACCTTGTGTGGAGTCAGTGCCGGAACCTGAGGATTCCTCTCCAGTGCTGTCATGGATCTTGGGGTACTTCTGGAGTCTCCCCAGGGGAGTCAGTCCTCGTCTCGAGATGGGGCATGCACGTGCGCTTTCCTCCCGTGCTTTAGCAGCAGTGTCACGCTTCCCGTCGCGTGGATTAAGGGATCTGTGGCTTTCCCTCGAGGCTTTCCCACGAGGCTTTCCCACAGGGTTGTCACACGTGCCACCAGGTGTGAGTCGATCCTCAGCGTGAAAGTCGAAGCAGTGCAGGGAAAACAGGATCCTCTGGAATGGACTGAGACATCTGGGGGACTCTTGGAATGGTGGCACGACCCATGAGTTCCTCTCGCCTTTCCTGTGCAGCGCGCCTCCTCTTGAGATGCGTCGAAACGTCGGGAATTCTTTCCCAGAGGAAGCAGGGAAGGATCCCTCATCTCGAGCTTGGAGGAGGAAACGGAGCTCCTCTGGCGGTTGCCGGACCCTCGTGCTTCCTCTGGAGTGGAGACGGGTATGTCGGGGAACTTCTTGAGTTTTAGCAAGGGTGTTTAGGACACTTTGGAAGTTCCAGAGTTTAGTTGTGATTACTCTCGAGACGCCGCAGAGAAAATGGGCCTCATCTCGACTGGAGCAGAGAACCTCCTGGATTTTCTCGAGTTGCGGCAGGTACTCTCCACATACGACCGTGACCTCAGGGACAGTGTAGCAGATGTGTCACGCTTCCCGTCGCGGGGATCAAGGGATCTGTGGCTTTCCCTCGAGGCTTTCTCACAGGGCTGTCCCACATGCCACCATGGTGTGAGTGGATCCTCGGCGTGAAAGTCGAGGCAGTGCTGGGAAAACGGGTTCCTCTGAAATGGACTGAGACATCTGGGGGACTCTTGAAATGGTGGCACGACCCTGGAGTTCCTCTTGCCTTTCCTATTGAGAACCCTTGCTCTTGAGATGCCATGGGAACGCCGAAAAATCTTTCCTGACTAAGCAGGATAGGATCCTTCATCTCGGAAACGGGGTTCCTCTGAATGTGGGCGGGACCCTCGTGCTTCCTCTCGTGTGGAGACGGGTATGTCGGGGAACTTCTTGAGTTTCAGCAAGGACCCTTTTTAATTTCCAGAGGTTAGGTGTGATGAGCCTCCAGACACCTCAGAGGAAATGGGCCTCATTCCGCCTTTAGGGGAGAACCTCCTGGATTTTACCCAGTTGCGGCAGGTGCTCTCGAGTTACGACGGGTCCTCAGGGACCCGCTCTGGTGGCCTCAGGAAAGGCCAGTCCCCATGCGAGTTACCAGGGGCCTTTAGGGATTCCTCTCCCATCGATGCCGGTGCCTAAGACCTTGTGTGGAGTCGGGGCCAGACCCTGAGGATGCCTCTCCAGTGCTGACATGAATCTTTCCGTACTTCTGGAGTCTCACCAGGGGCGTCAGTCCTCATGTCGTGTGGGGGCATGCACCTGCCATTTCCTCACGACCTGCAGCAGCAGTGTCACGCTTGCCGACGTGTGGATCAAGGGATCTGTCGCTTTCCATTGAGGCTTTCCCACGAGGCTTTCCAACAGGGCTGTCCCACGTGCCACGGTGGTGTGAGTCGATCCTCGGCGTGAACGTCGAGGCAGTGCAGGGAAAACAGTTTCTTCTGGAATGGACTTAGACATCTGGGGGACTCTTGGAATGCTGGCAAGGCCCTGGAGTTCCTCTCGTCTTTCCTGTGGAGAGCGCCTCCTCTTGAGATGCGACAGGAAGGCCGGGAATTCTTTCCCGACGACGAAGGGAAAGGATCCCTCTTCTCGAGCTACGAGGCGGAAACGGGGCTCCTCTGGATGTGGGCGGGACTCTCGTGCTTCCTCTCGAGTGGAGACGGGTATGTCGGGGAACTTCTTGAGTTGCCAGCAAGGGTGTGAAGGACCCTTTGGAAGTTCCAGAGGTCAGGTGTGATAAGCCTCGAGTCGCCTCTGCGGAAATGGGCCTCATCTCGCCTGGAGGGGAGAACCTCCTGGATTTTCTCGAGTTGCGGCAGGTGCTCTCGACTTACGACAGGGACCTCAGAGACCCGCTCTGGTGGCCTCAGGAAAGACCAGTCCCCATGCGAGTTACTCAGGGCCCTCTCGGGGTTCCTCTCCCGTCGATGCCAGGGCCTAAGACCTTGTGTGGTGTCGGTGCCGGAACCTGAGGATTCCTTTGCAGTGCTGACAAGGATCTTGGGGTACTTCTCCAGTCTCCCCACGGGAGTCAGTCCTCATCTCGAGTGGGGGCATGCACGTGCGCTTTCCTCCCGAGCTGTAGCAGCAGGGTCACGCTTCCCTTCGCGTGGATCAAGGTATCTGCGGCTTTCCCTCGAGGCTTTCCCACGAGTCTTTTCCACGAGGCTTTCCCACGAGACTTTCCCAAAGGGCTGTCCCACGTGCCACCGTGTTGTGTGTCGATCCTAGGCTAGAAAGTTGAGGCAGTGCAGGAGAAACAGGTTTCCATGGAATGGACTGAGACATCTTGGGGCCTCTGGGAATGGGTGCACGAACCTGGAGTTCCTCTCGCCTTTCCTGTGGAGAGCGCCTCCTCTTGAGATGAGACGGGAACTCCGGGAATACTTGACCGACCACTCAGTGAAAGGATCCCTCCTCTCGAGTTAGGAGGCAGTAACGGGGCTCCTCTGGATGTGGGGCGGGACTCTCGGGCTTCCTCTCGAGTGGAGACGGGTATGTGGGGGAGCTTCTTGAGTTGCAGCAAGGGCGTGAAGGACCCTTTGTAAGTTCCATAGGTTAGGTGTGATTAGCCTCGAGACGCCTCAGCGGTAATGGGCCTCATCTCGCCTGGAGGGTAGAACCTCCTGGATTTTCTCGAGTTGCGGCAGGTGCCCTCGACTTACGACGGGGACCTCAGGGACCCGCTCTGGTGCCTCAGGAAAGGCCAGGCCCCATGCGAGTTGCTCGGGGCCTCTCGGGATTCCTCTCCCGTCCTATGCCGGGGCCTAAGACCTTGTGTGGAGTCGGTGCCAGAACCTGAGGATTCCTCTCCGGTGCTGACATGGATCTTGGGGTACTTCTGAGGTCTCCCCGGGGGAGTCAGTCCTCGACTCGAGGGGAGCATGCACGTGGGCTTTCCTCCCGACTGTAGCAGCAATGTCACGCTTTCCTTCACGTGGATCAAGGGATCTGTGGCTTTCCCTCGAGGCTTTCACACGAGGCTTTCCCAAGAAGCTTTCCCACAGGGCTGTCCCACGTGCCACCGTGGTGTGAGTCGATCCTCGGCTAGAAAGTCGAGGCAGTGGCAGGGAAACAGGTTTCCCTGGAATGGACTGAGACATCTGGGGGACTCTGCGAATGGTGGCACGACACTGGAGTCCTCTCGCCTTTCCTGTGGAGAGCGCCTCCTCTTGAATTGCGACGGGAACTCGGTGAATTCTTTCCAGACAACGCACGGAAAGGATCCCACCTCTGGAGCTAAGAGGCAGAAATGGGGCTCCTCTGGATGTGGGTGGGACTCTCGTGCTTCCTCTCGAGTGCAGACGGGTATGTCGGAGAACTTGTTGAGTTGCAGCAAGGGTGTGAAGGACCTTTGGAAGTTCCAGAGGTTAGGTGTGATTAGCCTCAAGACGCCTCAGCGGAAATGGGCCTCATCTTGCCTGGAGGGGGAGAACCTCCTGGATTTTCTCGAGTTGCGGGAGGTGCTCTCGACTTATGACGGGGACCTCAGGGACCCGCTCTGGTGGACTCAGTAAAGGCCAGTCCACATGCGCGTTGCTCAGGGGCCTCTCGTGATTCCTCTCCCGTCGATACCGGGGCCTAAGACCTTGTGTGGGGTGGGTTCCGGAACCTGAGGATTCCTCTCCAGTGCTGACATGGATCTTGGGGTACTTCTGGAGTCTCCCCTGGGGAGTTAGTCCTCGTCTCGAGTGGGGGCATGCACGTGCGCTTTCCTCCCGAGCTGTAGCAGCAGTGTCACCCTTCCCGCGTGGATCAAGGGATCTGTGCCTTTCCCTCGAGGCGTTCCCACGAGGCTTTCCCACGAGGCTTTCCCACAGGATTGTCCCACGTACCACCGTGGTGTGAGTCGATCCTCGACTTGAACGTCGAGGCAGTGCAGGAAAAACAGGTTTCCCTGGAATGGACGGAGACATCTGGTTGACTCTGGGAATGGTGGCACGACCCTGGAGTTCCTTTCGCCTTTCCTGTGGAGATCGCCTCCTCTTGAGATGCGACGGGAACGCCGGGAATTCTTTCCCGACCACGCAGGGAAAGGATCCCACCTCTCGAGTTAGGAGACGGAATCGGGGCTCCTCTGGATGTGCGGGACTCTCGTGCTTCCTCTCGAGTGGAGATGGGTATGTCGGGGAACTTCTTGAGTTGCAGCAATGGTGTGAAGGACCATTTGGAAGTTCCAGATGTTAGAATTGATTAGCCTGGAGACGCTTCAGCGGAAATGGGCCTCATCTCGCCTGCCTGGAGGGGAGAACCTAATGGATTTTTCCAGTTGCGGCAGGTGCTCTCGACTTACGACGGGGACCTCAGGGACCCGCTCTGGTGGCCTCAGGAAAGGCCAGTCCCCATGCGAGTTGCTCAGGGGCCTCTCGGGATTCCTCTCCCGTCGATGCCGGGGCCTAAGACCTTGTGTGGAATCGGTGCCGGAACCTGAGCCTTCCTCTCCAGTGCTGACATGGATCTTGGGGTACTTCCGGAGTCTCCCCAGGGGAGTCAGTCCTCCTCTCGAGTGGCGGCATGCACGTGTGCTTTCCTCCCTAGCTCTAGCAGCAGTGTCTTGCTTCCCTTCGCGTGGATCAAGGGATCTGTGGCATTCCCTCGAGGCTTTCCCACGAGGCTTGCCCTTGAGTCTTTCCCACAGGGCTGTCCTACGTTGCACCGTGGTGTGTGTCGATCCTCCGCTTGAAAGTCGAGGCAGTGCAGGGAAAACAGGTTTCCCTGGAATGGACGCAGACATCTGGGGGACTCTGGGAAAGGTGGCACGACCCTGGAGTTCCTCTCGCCTTTCCTGTGGAGAGCGCCTCTCTTGAGATGCGACGGAACGCCGGAATTCTTTCCCGACCACGCAGGGAAAGGATCCTCCTCCTTCAAGCTAGGAGGCGGAAACGGGGCTCATCTGGATGTGGCCGGGACTCTCGTGCTTCCTCTGAAGTGGAGACGGGTTGTCGGGGAACTTCTTGAGTTGCAGCAAGGGGTGTGAAGGACACTTTGGAAGTTTCAGATGTTAGAACTGATTAGCCTCGGGACGCCTCAGCGGAAATGGCCTCATCTCGCCTGGAGGGGAGAACCTCCTGGATTTTCTCGAGTTGCGACAAGTGCTCTCGCTTACGACGGGGCTCAGGGACCCGCTCTAGTGGCCTCAGGAAAGGTCCAGTCCCCATGCGAGTTGCTCGGGGGCCTCTCAGGATTCCTCTCCCGTCGATGCCGGGGCCTAAGATCTTGTGTGGAGTCGGTGCCGGAACCTGAGGATTCTCTCTCCAGTGCTGACATGGATCTTGGGGTACTTCTGGAGTCTCCCCAGGGAGTCAGTCCTCGTCTCGAGAGCGGGCATACACGTGCGCTTTCCTCCCGAGCTGTAGCAGCAGTGTCACGCTTCCCTTCGCGTGGATCAACGGATCTGTGTCTTTTCCCTCGAGGCTTTCCCCGAGGGCTTTCCC
>NW_017216440.1:0-13193 GCF_001704415.2 Capra hircus
AACTACGAGGCCGAAAGGGGGCTCCTCTGGATGTGGGCAGGACTCTCGTGCTTCCTCTCGAGTGGAGACGGGTATGTCGGGGAAATTCTTGAGTTGAAGCAAGGGTGTGAAGGACCCTTTGAAAGTTCCAGACGTTAGGTGTGTTTAGCCTCGAGAAGCCTCAGCGGAAATGGGCCTCATCTCGCCTGGAGGGGAGAACCTCCTGGATTTTCTCGAGTTACAGCAGGTACTCTCGACTTACGACGGGGACATCAGGGAACCTCTCTGGTGGCCACAGGACAGGCCAGTCCCCATGTGAGTTGTTAGGGGGATTTTCAAGATTCCTCTCCCGTCGATGCCGGGGCCTAAGACCTAGTGTGGAGTCCGGGCCGGAACCTAAGGATTACTCTCCAGTGCTGAAATGGATCTTGGGATACTTCTGGAGTTTCCACTGGGGAGTCGATTCTCTTCTTGGTGGGGGCATGCACGTGCACTTTCCTCCCGAGCTGTACCAGCAGTGTCAGGCTTCCCGTTGCGTGGATCAAGGGATCTGTGGCTTTCCCTTGAGAGGATTTACCACGAGGCTTTCCAACTAGGCTTTCGCACAGGGATATCCCACGTGCAACCGTGCTGTGAGTCGAATCGATCCTCGGCTTGAAAGTCGGGCAGTGCAGGGAAAACAGGTTTCCCTGGAATGGACTGACATATCTGGGGGACTCTGGGAATGGTGGCACGACCCTGGAGTTCCTCTCGGCTTTCCTGTGGAGAGCATCTCCTCATGAGATGCGTCGGGAACTCCGGGAATTCTTCCCGACCACGCAGGGAAAGGATCCATCCTCTCGAGCTATGAGGTGGAAACGGGGCCCTCTGGATGTGGGCGGGACTCTCGTGCTTCCTCTCGAGTGGAGACGGGTGTGTCGGGGAACTTCTTGAGTTGCAGCAAGGGTGTGAAGGACCCATTGGAAGTTCCAGAGGTTAGGTGTGATTTGCCTGGAGACGCCTCAGCAGAAATGGGCCTCATCTCGCCTGGAGGGGAGAACCTCCTGGATTGTCTCGAGTTGTGGCAGGTGCTCTCGACTTACGACGGGGACTTCAGGGACCCGCTCTGGTGGCCTCAGGAAATGCCAGTCCCCAAGCGAGTTGCTCGGGGCCTCTCGGGATTCCTCTCCCGTCGATGCCGGGGCCTAAGACCTTGTGAGGAGTCAGTGCCGGAACCTGAGGATTCCTCTCCAGTGCTGACATGGATCTTGGGTACTTCTGGAGTCTCCCCATGGGAGTCAGACCTCATCTCGAGTGGGGGCATTCACGTGCGCTTTCCTCCCGAGCTGTAGCAACAGTGTCACGCTTCCCTTCACGTGGATCAAGGGGTCAGTGGCTTTCCCTCGAGGCTTTTCCCACGAGGCTTTCCCACGACGCTTTCCCAAAGGGCTGTCCACGTGCCACCGTGGTGTGAGTCTCTCCTCGGTTTGAAAGTCGAGGCAGTGCAGGGAAAACAGGTTTCCCTGGAATGGACTGAGACATCTGGGGGCCTTGGAATGGTGGCACGACCCTGGAGTTCCTCTCGCGTTTCCTGTGGAAGAGCGCCTCCTCTTGAGATGCGATGGCATCGCCGGGGAATTCTTTCCCGACCACGCAGGATAGGATCTCTCTTCTCGAGCTATGAGGCCGAAATGGGGGTTCCTCCGGATGTGTGCGGGACTCTCGTGCTTCCTCTCGAGTGGACACGGGTATCTCGGGGAACTTCTTGAGTTGCAAGCAAGGGTGTGAAGGACCCTTTGGAAGTTCCAGAGGTTAGGTGTGATTAGCCTCGAGACGCCTCAGCGGAATGTGGTGTCATCTCGCCTGGAGGGGAGAACCTCCTGCATTTTTCTCGAGTTGCGGCAGGCGCTCTCCGACTTACATCGGGGACCACAGGGACCCGCTCTGGTGGCCTCAGGAAAGGCCAGTCCCCATGCGAGTTGCTCGGAGGCCTCTCGGGATTCCTCTCCCGTCGATGCCGGGGCCTAAGACCTTGTGTGGAGTCCGGTGCCGGAACCTGAGGATTCCTCTCCAGTCCTGACATGGATGTTGGGGTACTTCTGGAGTCTCCCCAGGGGAGTCAGTCCTCGTCTCGATTCGGGGCCATGCACGTGCGCTTTCCTCCCGAGCTGTAGCAGCAGTGTCACAATTCCCCGTCGAGTGGATCAGGGGATCAATGGCTTTCCCTCAAGGCTTTCCCTCGAGGCTTTCCCACGGAGGCTTTCCCACAGGGCTGTCCCACGGTGCCACCGTGGTGTGAGTCGATCCTCGGCTTGAAAGTCTAGGCACAGAGAGGGAAAGATGGCGGACGAATAGGACGGGAAGATCACTTTCTCCCTCACAAATTCCTCAAAAGAACATTTCAACGCCCGAGCAAACTCCACAAAACAACTTCTGTAGGCTGGCATAGGACATCAGGCAACCAGAAAAGCAGACCATTGGTCTTCAAAAACAGATATTTAATCTTTGCTCTTAGATTTTTGTTGTCAATTTTGTTCATTTTAAAAACCCAAACTTCACTACCCAAGTTTACCTGAGAGCGAGATTACTGCTTGACCACTCTCTCCTCCTCTGGACTCTCCTTTTTCTCCACCAGGTGGCCTCTCTCTCTTTTCTCCCCCATCTCTTCTCTATCCACACTCTGTGAATCTCTGGTGTGTTCCAGACGGTAGAGAACACCTAAGGAACTGGTTACTGGCAGGATTTGTCCTCTCTCCCTACTCATTCCTCTCTCTTATCCTCCTGGTAACCTCTGTCTACTTCCTCCCATCTCCTCTTCCCCCGTAATAACTCTGTAAATACCTCTGAGCGGTCCAGACTATAGAGCACACATATGGAAATGACTACTGGCTAGCTTGCCTCTCTCCTCTCTTGATCTCACCGCATCTCATTCCAGTCACCTCTAACTACCCCCTCCATCTTCTCTTCTCCTTGTAACTCAGTGAACCTCTCTGAGTGTCCCTCCAATGTGGAGAAACTTTTCATCTTTAACCTAGATATTTTATCATTGGTGCTGTATAGATGGAGAAGTCTAGAGGCTACTGTAAAAATAAAACTGAAAACCAGAAGCAGGAAGCTTAAATCCAAAGCCTGAAAACATTAGAGAACTCTTGAATTCAGGGAACATTAAGCAATAGGAGCTCATCAAATGCCTTCATACCTACACCGAAACCAAGCTCCACCCAAGGGCCAACAAGTTCCAAAACAAGACATACCACGCAAATTCTCCAGCAACACAGGAACACTCCCCTGAGCTTCAATATACAGGCAGCTCAAAATTATCCCAAAACCTTTGATGTCTCATAACCCATTACGGGTCACTCCACTGCACTCCAGAGAGAAGAAACCCAGCTCCACCACACCAAAACTCCAACACAAGCCTCCCTAACCAGGAAACCTTGACAAGCCACTGATAGAACCCCACCCAAAGTGAGGAAGCTCCATAATAAAGAGAACTCCACAAATTACCAGAATATAAAAAGGCCACCCCAAACGCAGCAATATAACCAAGATGAAGAGACAGAGGAACACTCAGCAGGTAAAGGAACAGGAGAGTTGCCCACCCAAACCAAACAAAAGAGGAAGAAGTAGGGAATCTACCGGAGAAGGAATTCCGAATATTGATAGTGAAAATGATCCAAAATCTTGAAATCAAAATGGAAACACAGATAAATAGCCTAGAGACAAGGATTGAGAAGATGCAAGAAAGGTTTAACAAGGACCTAGAAGAAATAAAAAAGAGTCAAAATATAATGAATAACGCAATAAATGAGACCAAAAACACTCTGGAGGCAACAAATAGTAGAATAATGGAGGCAGAAGATAGGATTAGTGAAATAAGAAGATAGAATGGTAGAAATAAATGAATCAGAGAGGAAACAAGAAAAACCAATTAAAAGAAACGAGGACAATCTCAGAGACCTCCAGGACAATATGAAACGCTCCAACATTCGAATTATAGGAGTCCCAGAAGAAGAAGACAGAAAGAAAGATCATGAGAAAAATCCTTGAGGAGATAATAGTTGAAAACTTCCCTAAAATGGGGAAGAAAATAATCACCCAAGTCCAAGAAACACAGAGAGTTCCAAATAGGATAAACCCCAAGGCGAAACACCCCAAGACACATATTAATCAAATTAACAAAGATCAAACACAAAGAACAAATATTAAAAGCAGCAAGGGAAAAACAACAAATAACACACAAGGGGATTCCCATAAGGATAACAGCTGATCTTTCAATAGAAACTCTTCAGGCCAGGAGGGAATGGCAAGACATACTTAAAGTGATGAAAGACAATAACCTACAGCCCAGATTACTGTATCCAGCAAGGATCTCATTCAAATACGAAGGAGAAATCAAAAGCTTTACAGACAAGCAAAAGCTGAGAGAATTCAGCACCACCAAACCAGCTCTCCAACAAATTCTAAAGGATATCCTCTAGACAGGAAACACGAAAAGGGTGTATAAACCCGAGCCCAAAACAATAAAGTAAATGGTAACGGGATCATACTTATCAATAATCACCTTAAACGTAAATGGGTTGAACGCCCCCAACCAAAAGACAAAGACTGGCCGACATGGATACAAAAACAAGACTCCTCTATATGCTGCTTACAAGAGACCCACCTCAAAACAAGGGACACATACAGACTGAAAGGTGAAGGGATGGAAAAGATATACCACGCAAACAGAGACCAAAAAGAAAGCAGGAGTGGCAATACTCATATCCGATAAAATAGACTTTAAAACAAAGGCTGTGAAAAGAGACAAAGAAGGCCACTACATAATGATCAAAGGAACAATCCAAGAAGAAGATATAACAATTATAAATATATATGCACCCAATATAGGAGCACCGCAATATGTAAGAGAAATGCTAACAAGTATGAAAGGGGAAATCAACAATAACACAATAATAGTGGGAGACTTTAATACCCCACTCACACCTATGGACAGATCAACTAAACAGAAAATTAACAAAGAAACGCAAACTTTAAAATGATACATTAGATCAGTTAGACCTAATTGATATCTATAGGACATTTCACCCCAAAACAATGAATTTCACCTTTTTTTCAAGTGCTCATGGAACCTTCTCCAGGATAGATCACATCCTGGGCCATAAATCTAAACTTGATAAATTCAAAAAACTCGAAATCATTCCAAGCATCTTTTCTGACCATAATGCATTAAGATTAGATCTCAATTACAGGAGAAAAACTATTAAAAATTCCAACACATGGAGGTTGAACAACACACTTCTGAATAACCAACAAATCACAGAAGAAATCAAAAAAGAAATCAAAATATGCATAGAAACTAATGAAAATGAAAACACAACAACCCAAAACCTGTGGGACACTATAAAGCAGTGCTAAGAGGAAAGTTCATAGCAATACAGGCATACCTCAAGAAACAAGAAAAAAGTCAAATAAATAACCCAACTCTACAACTAAAGCAACTAGAAAAGGAAGAGTTGGAGAACCCCAGAGTTAGTAGAAGGAAAGAAATCTTAAAATTAGGGCAGAAATAAATGCAAAAGAAACAAAAGAGACCATAGCAAAAATCAACAAAGCCAAAAGCTGGTTCTTTGAAAGGATAAATAAAATTGACAAACCATTAGCCAGACTCATCCAAGAAGCAGAGAGAGAAAAATCAAATCAATAAAATTAGAAAATGAAAATGGAGAGATCACAACAGACAACACAGAAATACAAAGGATCATAAGAGACTACTATCAGCAATTGTATGCCAATAAAATGGACAATGTGGAAGAAATGGACAAATTCTTAGAAAAGTACAATTTTCCAAAACTGAACCAGGAAGAAATAGAAAATCTTAACAGACCCATCACCAAGCACGGAAATTGAAACTGTAATCAGAAATCTTTCCAGCAAACAAAAGCCCCAGGTCCAGATGGCTTCACAGCTGAGTTCTACCAAAAATTTCGAGAAGAGCTAACACCTATCCTCCTCAAACTCTTCCAGAAAATTGCAGAGGAAGGTAAACTTCCAAACTCATTCTATGAGGCCACCATCCACCCTAATACCAAAACCTGACAAAGAATGTCACAAAAAAAGAAAACTACAGGCCAATATCACTGATGAACATAGATGCAAAAATCCTCAACAAAATTCTAGCAATCAGAATCCAACAACACATTAAAAAGATCATACACCATGACCAAGTGGGCTTTATCCCAGAGATGCAAGGATTCTTCAATATCCGTAAATCAATCAATGTAATTCACCACATTAACAAATTGAAAAATAAAAACCATATGATTATCTCAATAGATGCAGAGAAGGCCTTTGACAAAATTCAACATCCATTTATGATAAAAACTCTCCAGAAAGCAGGAATAGAAGGAACATACCTCAACATAATAAAAGCTATCTATGACAAACCCACAGCAAACATTATCCTCAATGGTGAAAAATTGAAAGCATTTCCGCTAAAGTCAGGAACAAGACAAGGGTGTCCACTTTCACCGCTACTATTCAACATAGTTCTGGAAGTTTTGGCCACAGCAATTAGAGCAGAAAAAGAAATAAAAGGAATCCAAATTGGAAAAGAAGAAGTAAAACTCTCACTGTTTGCACATGACATGATCCTCTACATGGAAAACCCTAAAGACTCCACCAGAAAATTACTAGAGCTAATCAATGAATATAGTAAAGTTGCAGGATATAAAATCAACACACAGAAATCCCTTGCATTCCTATACACGAATAATGAGAAAGTAGAAAAAGAAATTAAGGAAACAATTCCATTCACCATTGCAACGAAAAGAATAAAATACTTAGGAATATATCTACCTAAAGAAACTAAAGACCTATATATAGAAAACTATAAAACACTGATGAAAGAAATCAAAGAGGACACTAATAGATGGAGAAATATACCATGTTCATGGATCGGAAGAATCAATATAGTGAAAATGAGTATACTACCCAAAGCAATTTACAAATTCAATGCAATCCCTATCAAGCTACCAGCCACATTTTTCACAGAACTAGAACAAATAATTTCAAGATTTGTATGGAAACACAAAAAACCTCGAATAGCCAAAGCAATCTTGAGAAAGAAGAATGGAACTGGAGGAATCAACTTACCTGACTTCAGGATCTACTACAAAGCCACAGTCATCAAGACAGTATGGTACTGGCACAAAGACAGACATATAGATCAATGGAACAAAATAGAAAGCCCAGAGATAAATCCACACACATATGGACACCTTATCTTTGACAAAGGAGGCAAGAATATACAATGGAGTAAAGACAATCTCTTTAACAAGTGGTGCTGGGAAAACTGGTCAACCACTTGTAAAAGAATGAAACTAGATCACTTTCTAACACCGCACACAAAAATAAACTCAAAATGGATTAAAGATCTAAATGTAAGACCAGAAACTATAAAACTCCTAGAGGAGAACATAGGCAAAACACTCTCCGACATAAATCACAGCAGGATCCTCTATGATCCACCTCCCAGAATTCTGGAAATAAAAGCAAAAATAAACAAATGGGATCTAATTAAAATTAAAAGCTTCTGCACAACAAAGGAAAATATAAGCAAGGTGAAAAGACAGCCTTCTGAATGGGAGAAAATAATAGCAAATGAAGCAACTGACAAACAACTAATCTCAAAAATATACAAACAACTTCTGCAGCTCAATTCCAGAAAAATAAATGACCCAATCAAAAAATGGGCCAAAGAACTAAATAGACATTTCTCCAAAGAAGACATATGGATGGCTAACAAACACATGAAAAGATGCTCAACATCACTCATTATTAGAGAAATGCAAATCAAAACCACAATGAGGTACCACTTCACACCAGTCAGAATGGCTGCGATCCAAAAATCTGCAAGCAATAAATGCTGGAGAGGGTGTGGAGAAAAGGGAACCCTCTTACACTGTTGGTGGGAATGTAAACTAGTACAGCCACTATGGAGAACAGTGTGGAGATTCCTTAAAAAATTGCACATAGAACTACCTTATGACCAGCAATCCCACTTCTGGGCATACACACCGAGGAAACCAGAATTGAAAGAGACACATGTACCCCAATGTTCATCGCAGCACTGTTTTATAATAGCTAGGACATGGAAACAACCTAGATGTCCATCAGCAGATGAATGGATAAGAAAGCTGTGGTACATATACACAATGGAGTATTACTCAGCCATAAAAAAAGAATTCATTTGAATCAGTTCTGATGAGATGGATGAAACTGAGCCGATTATACAGAGTGAAGTAAGCCAGAAAGAAAAACACCAATACAGTATACTAACACATATATATGGAATTTAGGAAGATGGCAATGACGACCCTGTATGCAAGACAGGGAAAGAGACACAGATGTGTATAATGGACTTTTGGACTCAGAGGGAGGGAGAGGGTGGGATGATTTGGGAGAATGACATTCTAACATGTATACTATCATGTAAGAATTGAATCGCCAGTCAATGTCTGATGCAGGATACAGCATGCTTGGAGCTGGTGCATGGGGATGACGCCAGAGAGATGTTATGGGGAGGCAGGTGGGAGGGGGGTTTCATGTTTGGGAACGCATGTAAGAATTAAAGATTTTAAAATTTAAAAATAAAAAAATAAATTAAAAAAAAAAAACGAAAGTCGAGGCAGTGCAGGGAAAACAGGTTTTCCCTGGAATGGACTGAGATATCTGGGGGACTCTGGAATGGTGGCACGACCCTGGAGTTCCTCTCGCCTTTCCTGTGGAGAGCGCCTCCTCTTGAGAAGCGACGGGAACGCCGGGAATTCTTTCCCGGACCATGCAGGGAAAGGATCCCTCCTCTCGAGCTATGAGGCGGAAACGGGCTTCCTCTGGATGTGGGCGACTCACGTGCTTCCTCTCGAGTGGAGACGGGTATGTCGGGGAACTTCTTGAGTTGCAGCAAGGGTGTAAAGGACCCTTTGGAAGTTCCAGAGGTTAGGTGTGATTAGCCTCGAGACGCTTCAGCGGAAATGGGCCTCATCTCCGCCTGGAGGGGGAACCTCCTGGATTATCGCGAGTTGCGGCAGGTGCTTTCGACTTATGACGGGGACCTCAGGGACCCGCTCTGGTGGCCTCAGGAAAGGCCAGTCCCCATGCGAGTTGCTCGGGGCCTCTCGGGATTCCTCTCCCGTCGATGCTGGGGCCTAAGGCCTTGTGTGGAGTCGGTGCTGGAACCTGAGGATTCCTCTCCAGTGGTGACATGGATCTTTGGGTACTTCTGGAGTCTCCCCAGGGGAGTCAGTCTTCGTCTCGAGTGGGGGCATGCACGTGCGCTTTCCTCCCGAGCTGTAGCAGCAGTGTTACGCTTACCTTCGCGTGGATCAAGGGATCTGTGGCTTTGCCTCGAGGCTTTCCAACAAGGCTTTCCCACAGGGCTGTCCCACGTGCCACCGTGGTGTGAGTTGATCCTCGGCTTGAAAGTCGAGGCAGTGCAGGGAAAACAGGTTTCCCTGGAATGGACCTTAGACATCTGGGGTAATCTGGGAATGGTGGCACGACCCTGGAGTTTCCTCTCGCCTTTCCTGTGCAGAGCGCCTCCTCTTGAGATGCGACGGGCAAAGCAAGGAATTCTTTCCCGACCACGCAGGGAAAGGATCCCTCCTCTCGAGCTAAGAGGCAGAAACGGGGCTCCTCTGGATGTGGGCGGGACTCACGTGCTTTCTCTCGAGTGGAGACGGGTATGTCGGGGAACTTCTTGAGTTGCAGCAAAGGGGTGAAGGACTCTTTGGAAGTTCCAGAATTTAGGTGTGATTAGCGTCGAGACGGCTCAGCCGAAATGGGCCTCATCTCGCCTGGAGGGGAGAACCTCCTGGATTTTCTCAAGCTGCGGCAGGTGCTCTCGACTTACGACAGGGACCTCAGGGACCCGCTGTGGTGGCCTCAGGAAAGGCCAGTCCCCATGCGAATTGCTCGGCGGCCTCTCGGGATTCCTCTCCCGTCGATGCTGGGGCCTAAGACCTTGTGTGGAGTCAGTGCCAGAACATGAGGATTCCTCCCCAGTGCTGACATGGAACTTGGGGTACTTCTGGAGTCTCCCCAGAGGAGTCAGTCCACGTCTCGAATGGGGACATGCACGTGCGCTTTCCTCCCGAGCTGTAGCAGCCGTGTCAAGCTTCCCTTCTCGTGGATCAAGGGATCTGTGGCTTTCCCTTGAGGCTTTTACACGAGGCTTTCCCACGAGGCTTTCCCACAGGGCTGTCCTATGGGCCACCGTGGTGTGAGTCGATCCTCCGCTTGAAAGTCGAGGCAGCGCAGGGAAAACAGGTTTCCCTGGAATGGACTGAGACATCTGGGGGACTCTGGGAATGGTGGCACGACCCTGGAGTTCCTCTCGCCTTTCCTGTGGAGAGCGCCTCCTCTTGAGATGCGATGGGAACGGCGGGAATTCTTTCCCGACCACGCAGGGAAAGGATCCCTTCTCTCGAGCTATGAGGCGGAAACGGGGCTCCTCTGGATGTGGGCGGGTCTCTCGTGCTTCCTCTCGAGTGGAGACGGGTATGTCGGGGAACTTCTTGAGTTGCAGCAAGGGTGTGAAGGACCCATTGGAAGTTCCAGAAGTTAGGTGTGATTAGCATCGAGACGCCTCGCTGGAAATGGTCCTCATCTCGCCTGGAGGGGAGAACCTCCTGGATTATCACGAGCTGCGGCAGGTGCTCTCGAATACAACGGGGACCTCAGGGACCCGCTCTGGTGGCCTCAGGAAAGGCCAGTCCCCATGCGAGTTGCTCCGGGGCCTCTCGGGATTCCTCTCCCGTCGATGCTGGGGCCTAAGACCTTGAGTGGAGTCTGTGCCGGAACCTGAGGATTCCTTTCAAGGGCTGACATGGATCTGGGGGTACTTGTGTAGTCTCCACAGGGGAGTCAGTCCTAGGCTCTAGTGGGGGCATGCACGTGCGCTTTCCTCCCGAGCTGTAGCAGCAGTGTCACGCTTCCCTTTGCCTGGATCAAGGGAGCTGTGGCTTTCCCTCCAGGCTTTCCCACAAGGCTTTCCCACAGGGCTGTCCCACGTGCCACCGTGGTGTGAGTCGATCCTCGGCTTGAATGTCGAGGCAGTGCAGGGAAAACAGGTTTCCCTGGAATGGACTGAGACATCTGGGGGACTCTGGGAATGGTGGCACGACCCTGGAGTTCCTCTCGCCTTTCCTGTGGAGAGCGAAATCTCTTGAGTTGCGACGGGAACCTCGGGAATTCTTTCCCGACCTCGCAGGGAAAAGATCCCTCCTCTCGAGCTATGAGGTGGAAACGGGGCTCCTCTGGATGTGGGCGGGACTCTCGTGCTTCCTGTCGAGTGGAGCCGGGTATGTCGTGGAACTTCTTGAGTTGCAGCAAGGGTGTGAAGGACTCTTTGGAAGTTCCAGAATGCAGGTGTGACTAGCCTCGAGACGGCTCAGCGGAAATGGGCCTCATCTCGCCTGGAGGGGAGAACATCCTAGATTTTCTCAAGATGCGGCAGGTGCTCTCGACTTACGACGGGGACCTCAGGGACCCGCTCTGGTGGCCTCAGGAAAGTCCAGTCCCCATTGAGTTGCTCGGAGGCCTCTCGGGATTCCTCTCCCGTCGATGCCGGGGCCTAAGACCTTGTGTGGAGTCGGTGCCGGAACCTGAGGATTCCTCTCCAGTGCTGACATGGATCTTGGGGTACTTCTGGAGTCTCCCTAGGGGAGTCAGTCCTCGTCTGGAGTGGGGGCATGCAGGTGCGCTTTCCTCACGAGCTGTAGCAGCAGGGTCACGCTTCCCTTCGCATGATCAAGGGATCTGTGGCTTTCCCTCGAGGCTTTCCACGAGGCTTTCCCTCGAGGCTTTCCCACGAGGCTTTCCCACGAGGCTTTCCCACAGGGCTGTCCTACGTGCCACCGTGGTGTTAGTCGATGCTCCGCTTGAAAGTCGAGGCAGTGCAGGGAAAACAGTTTTCCCTGGAATGGACAGAGACATCTGGGCGACTCTGGGAATGGTGGCACGACCCTAGAGTTCCTCTCGCCTTTCCTGTGGAGAGCGCCTCATCTGGAGATGCGACGGGAACGCCGGGGAATTCTTTCCCGACCACGCAGGGAAAGGATCCCTTCTCGAGCTATGAGGTGGAAACGGGGCTCCTCTGGATGTGGGCGGGACTCTCGTGCTTCCTTCGAGTGGAGACGGGTATGCCGGGGATCTTCTTGGGTTGCAGCTAGGGTGTGAAGGACCCTTTGGAATTTCCAGAAGTTAGGTGTGATTAGCGTCGAGATGCGTCAGCGGAAATGGTCCTCATCTCGCCTGGAGGGGAGAACCTCCTGGATTTTCTCGAGCTGCGGCAGGTGCTCTCGACTTACGACGGGGACCTCAGGGACCCGCTCTGGTGGCCTCAGGAAGGGCCAGTCCCCATGCGAGTTGCTCGGGGCCTCTCGGGATTCCTCTCCCGTCGATGCTAGGGTCTAAGACATTGTGTGGAGTCCGTGCCGAAACTTCAGGATTCCTCTCCAGTGCTGACATGGATCTTGGAGTATTTCTCGAGTCTCCCCAGCGAAGTCAGTCCTCATCTGGTGTAGGGGCATGCACGTGCGCTTTCCTCCCGAGCTGTAGCAGCAGTGTCACGCTTCCCTTCGCGTGGATCAAGGGATCTGTCGCTTTCCCTCAAGGCTTCCCCACGAGGCTTTCCCACAGGGCTGTCCCACGTGCCACCGTGGTGTGAGTCGATCCTCGGCTTGAAAGTCGAGGCAGTGCAGGGAAAACAGGTTTCCCTGGAATGGACTGAGACATCTGGGGGACTCTGGGAATGGTGGCACGACCCTGGAGTTCCTCTCGCCTTTCCTGTGGAGAGCGCCTCCTCTTGAGATCCGACGGGAACGCCGGGAATTCTTTCCTGACCACGCAGGGAAAGGATCCCTCCTCTCGAGCTAGGAGGCGGAAACGGGGCTCCTCTGGATGTGGGCGGGACTCTCGTGCTTCCTCTCACGTGGAGACGGGTATGTCGGGGAACTTCTTGAGTTGCAGCAAGGGTGTGAAGGACCCTTTGGAAGTTCCAGAGGTTAGGTGTGTTTAGTCTCGAGATGCCTCAGCGGAAATGGGCCTCATGTCGCCTGGAATGGAGAGGCTCCTGGATATTCTCGAGTTTCAGCAGGCGGCCGCAGAAAGGCGCAGTCATCATGCGTGTTGCTAGGGGGCCTCTCGTGATTCCTCTCCCGTCGATGCCGGGC
>NW_017216441.1:0-13193 GCF_001704415.2 Capra hircus
CATCTCAAGAGGAGGCGCTCTCCACTTGAAACGGGAGAGGAACTCCAGGGTCGTGCCACCATTCCCAGACTCCCCCAGATGTCTCATTCCATTCCACGGAAACCATTTTTCCCTAGCACTGCCTCGACTTTCAAGCTGAGGATCGACTCACACCACGGTGGCATGTGGGACAGCCCTGTGGGAAAGCCTCGTGGGAAAGTCTCCTGAGAAGCCTCGAGGGAAAGCCACAGATCCCATGATCCACGCGAAGGGAAGCGTGACACTGCTGCTACAGCTCGGGAGGAAAGCCCACGTGCATATGCCCCACTCGACGACGAGGACTGACTCCCCTGGGGAGACTCCAGAAGTACCCAAGATCCATGTCAGCACTGGAGAGGAATCCTCAGGTTCCGGCACGATTCCACACAAGGTCTTAGGCCCCGGCATCGACGGGAGAGGAATCCCGAGAGGCCCCCGAGCAACTCGCATGGGGACTGGCCTTTCCTGAGGCCACCAGAGCGGGTCCCTGAGGTCCCAGTCGTAAGTCGAGAGCACCTGCCGCAACTCGAGAAAATCCATGTAGGTTCTCCCCTCCAGGCGAGATGAGGCCCTTTTCCGATGAGGCTCCTCGAGGCTAATCACACCTAAACGCTGGAACTTCCAAGGGTCCTTCACACCCTTGCTGCAACTCAAGAAGTTCCCCGTCATACCCGACTCCACTCGAGAAGAAGGACGAGAGTCCCGCCCACATACAGAGGAGCCCCGTTTCCGCCTCATAGCTCTAGAGGAGGGATCCTTTCCCTGCGTGGTCGGGAAAGTATTCCCGGAGTTTCCGTCGCATCTCAAGAGGAGGCGCTCTCCACTTGGAAACGGGAGAGGAACTCCAGGTTCGTGCCACCGTTCCCACACTCCCCGAGATGTCTCATTCCATTCCACGGAAACCTTTTTTCCCTGCACTGCCTCGACTTTCAAGCTGAGGATCGACTCACACCACGGTGGCATGTGGGACAGCCCTGTGGGAAAGCCTCGTGAGAAGGTCTCCTGAGAAAGCCTCGAGGGAAAGCCACAAATCCCATGATCCACGCGAAGGGAAGCGTGACACTGCTGCTACAGCTCGGGAGAAAAACCCACGTGCATATCCCCACTCGCGAAGAGGAATGACTCCCCTGGGAGACTCCAGAGGTACCCAAGATCCATGTCAGCACTGGAGAGGAATCCTCAGGATCCGGCACAGACTCCACACAAGGTCCCAGGGCCCGGCATCGACGGGAGAGGAATCCCGAGAAGCCCCCGAGCAACTGCATGGGGACTGGCCTTTCCTGAGGCCACCAGAGCGGGTCCCTGAGGTCCCAGTCGTAAGTCGAGAGCACCTGCCGCAACTCGAGAAAATCCAGGAGGTTCTCCCCTCCAGGCGAGATGAGGCCCATTTCTGCTGAGGCGTCTCGAGGCTAATCACACCTAACCTCTCGAACTTCCAAAGGGTCCTTCACACCCTTGCTGCAACTCAAGAAGTTCCCCGACATACCCGTCTCCACTCGAGAGGAAGCACGAGAGTCCCGCCCAAATCCAGAGCAGCCCCGTTTCCGCCTCATACCTCGAGCGGAGGGATCCTTTCCCTGCGTGGTCGGGAAAGAATTCCCGGCGTTCCCGTCGCATCTCAAGAGGAGGCGCTCTCCACCGGAAAGGCGAGAGGAACTCCAGGGTCTTGCCACCATTCCCAGAGTCCCTCAGATGTCTCAGTCCATTCCAGAGAAACCTGTTTTCCCTGCACTGCGTCGACTTTCAAGCCGAGGATCGACTCACACCACGGTGGCACGTGGGACAGCCCTGTGGAAAGCCTCGTGGAAAAGCCTCTTGGGAAAGCGTCGAGGGAAAGCCACAGATCCGTTGATCCACGCGAAGGGAAGCGTGACACTGCTGCTACAGCTCGGGAGGAAAGCGCACGTGCATGCCCCCACTCGAGTAGAGGACTGACTGCCCTGGGGAGACTCCAGAAGTACCCCAAGATCTATGTCAGCACTGGAGAGGAATCCTCAGGTTACAGCACCGACTCCCCACAAGAACTTAGGCTCCGGCATCAACGCGAGAGGAATCCCGAGAGGCCCCCAAGCTACTCACATGGGGACTGGCCTTTCCTGAGGCCACCAGAACGGGTCCCTGAGGTCCCCATCGTAAGTCGAGAGCACCTGCCACAACTCGAGAAAATCCAGGAGGTTCTCCCATCCAGGCGAGATGAGGCCCATTTCCGCTGAGGCGTCTGGAGTCTAATCACTTCTAATATCTGGAACTTCCAAATGGTCATTCACACCATTGCTGCAACTCAAGAAGTTCCCCGACATACCCGTCTGCACTTGAGACGAAGCACGAGAGTCCCGCCCACATCCAGAGGAGCCCCGTTTCCGCCTCCTACCTCGAGAGGAGGTATCCTTTCCCTGCGTGGTCGGGAAAGAATTCCCGGCATTTCCGTCGCATCTCAAGAGGAGGCGCTCTCCACAGGAAAGGCGAGAGGAACTCCAGGGTCGTGCTACCATTCCCAGAGTCCCCCAGATGCCTCAGTCCATTCCAGGGAAACCTGTTTACCCTGTACTGCCTCGACTTTCAAGCCGAGTATCGACTCACACCACGGTGGCACGTGGGACAGCCCTGTGGGAAAGCCTCGTGGGAAAGCCTCGTGGGAAAGCCTCGTGTGAAAGCCTCGAGGAAAAGCCACAGATCCCTTGATCCACGCGAAGGGAAGAACGACACTGCTGCTACAGCTCGGGAGGAAAGCGCATGTGCATGCCCCCACTCGAGACGAGGACTGACTCCCCTGGGGAGACTCGAGAAATACCCCAAGATCCATGTCAGCACTGGAGAGGAATTCTCAGGTTCCGGCACTGACTCCACACAAGGTCTTAGGCCCCAGCATCGACGGGAGAGGAATCCCGAGAGGCCCCCGAGCAACTTGCACGGGGACTTGCCTTTCCTGAGGTCACCAGAGCGGGTCCCTGAAGTCCCCGTCGTAAGTCGATAGCACCTGCCGCAACTCGACAAAATCCAGGAGGTTCTCCCCTCCAAGCGAGATGAGGCCCATTTCCGCAGAGGCGCCTCGAGGCAAATCACACCTAACCTCTGGAACTTCCAAAGGGTTCTTCACACCCTTGCTGCAACTCAAGAAGTTCCCTGACATACCCGTCTCCACTTGAGAGGAAGCACGAGAGTCCCGGCCACATCCAGAGGAGCCCCGTTTCCGCCTCCTAGCCTGAGATGAGGGATTCTTTCCCTGCGTGGTCCTGAAAGAATTCCCGGCGTTCCCGTCGCATCTCAAGAGGAGGCGCTCTCCACAGGAAAGGCGAGAGGAACTCCAGGGTCGTGCCACCATTCCCAGAGACAACCAGATGTCTCAGTCCATTCCAGGGAAAACTGTTTTCCCTGCACTGCCTCGACTTTCAAGCCGAGGATCGACTCAAACCACGGTGGCACGTGGGAAAGCCCTGTGTGAAAGCCTCGTCGGAAAGCCCCTGATCCCTTGATCCACGCGAAGGGAAGTACGACCCTGCTGCTACAGTTCGGGAGGAAAGCGCACGTGCATGCCCCCACTCGAGTCGAGGACTGACTCCCTTGGGGAGACTCCAGAATTACCCCAAGGTCCATGTCAGCACTGGAGAGGAATCCTCAGGTTCCGGCACTGACTCCACACAACGTCTTAGGCCCCGGCATCGACGGGAGAGGAATCCTGACAGGCCCCCGTGTAACTCGCAAGGAAATGGCCTTTCCTGAAGCCACCAGAGCGGGTCCCTGAGGTCCCGGTCATAAGTCGAGAGCACCTGCCACAACTCGATCAACTCCAGGAGGTTCTACCCTCCAGGCGAGATCAGGCCCATTTCCGCTGAGGCGTCCTGAGGCTAATCACACCTGTACACTGGAACTTCCGAAGGGTCCTCCACACCCTTGCTGCATCTCAAGAAGTTCCCCGACATACCCGTCTCCACTCGAGAGGAAGCACGAGAGTCCCGACCATATCCAGAAGAGCCCCGTTTCCACCTCCTAGCTCGAGAAGAGAGATCCTTTCCCTGCGTGCTCGGGAAAGAATTCCCGGCGTACCCGTCGCTTCTCAAGAGAAGGCACACTCCACAGGAAAGGCGAGAGGAACTCCAGGGTCGTGCCACCATTCGCAGAGTCCCCCAGATGTCTCAGTTCATTCCAGGGAAACCTGTTTTCCTGCACTGTTTTGACTTTCAAGCCGAGGATCAACTCACACCACGGTGGCACGAGGGACAGCCCTGTGGGAAAGCCTCGTGGGAAAGCCTCATGGGAAAGCCTCCAGGGAAAGCCACAGATCCCTTGATCCAAGCATAGGGAAGCGTGACACTGCTGCTTCAGCTCAGGAGGAAAGCGCACGTGCATGCCCCCACTTGAGACGAGGACTGACTCCCCTGGGGAGACTCCAGAAGTACCCCAAGATCCATGTCAGCACTGGAGAGGAATCCTCAGGTTCCGGCACCGACTCCACACAAGGTCTTAGGCCCGTGCATCGACGTGAGAGGAATCCCGAGAGGCCCCAGAGCAACTCGCATGGGGACTGGCCTTTCCTGAGGCCACCACAGCGGGTCCCTGAGGTCCCCGTCGTAAGTCGAGAGCACCTGCCGCAACTCGAGAAAATCCAGGAGGTTCTCCCCTCCAGGCGAGATGAGGCCCATTTCCGCTGAGGCGTCTGGAGGCTAATCGCATCTAACATCTGGAACTTCCAAAGGGTCTTTCACTCCTTTACTGCAACTCAAGAAGTTCCTCGACAAACCGGTCTCCACTCGAGAGGAAGCACGAGATTCCCGCCCACATCCAGCAGAGACCCGTTTCCGCCACCTAGCTCGAGAGTAGGGATCCTTTCCCTGCGTGGTCGGGAAAGAATTCCCGGCGTTCCCTTCGCATCTCAAGAGGAGGCGCTCTCCACAGGAATGTTGAGAGGAACTCCAGGGTTGTGCCACCATTCCCAGAGTCCCCCAGATGTCTCAGTCCATTCCAGGGAAACCTGTTTTCCCTGCACTGTCTCGACTTTCTAGCCGGGGTTGGACTCACACCACGGTGGCACGTGGGACAGCACTGTGGGAAAGCCTCGTGGGAAAGCCTTGATGGAAAGCCACAGATCCCTTGATCCACACGAAGGGAAGCGCGACACTGCTGCTACAGCTCGGTAGGAAAGTGCACGTGCATGCCCCCACTCGAGACGAGGACTGACTCCCCTGGGGAGACTCCAGAAGTACCCCAAGATCCATGTCAGCACTGGAGAGGAATCCTCAGGTTCCGGCACCGACTCCACACAAGATCTTAGGCCCCTGCATCGACGGGAGAGGAATCCCGAGAGGGCCTCGAGCAACTCGCATGGGGACTGGCCTTTCCTGACGCCACCACAGCGGGTCCCTGAGGTTCCCGTCGTAAGTCGAGAGCACCTGCCGCAACTCGAGAAAATCCAGGAGGTTCTGCCCTCCAGGCGAGATGAGGCCCATTTCCGCTGAGGCGTCCTGAGGCTAATCACACCTAAACTCTGGAACTTCCAAAGGGTCCTTCACACCCTTACTGCAACTCAAGAAGTTCCTCGACAAACCGGTCTCCACTCGAGAGGAAGCACGAGAGTCCCGCCCACATCCAGCAGGAGACCCGTTTCCGCCTCCTAGCTCGAGAGGAGGGATCCTTTCCCTGCGTGGTCGGGAAAGAATTCCCGGCATTCCCTGTCGCATCTCAAGAGGAGGCGCTCTCCACAGGAAAGGCGAGAGGAACTCCAGGGTCGTGCCACCATTCCCAGAGTCCCCCAGATGTCTCAGTCCATTCCAGGGAAACCTGTTTTCCCTGCACTGCCTCGACTTTCAAGTCCGAGGATCGACTCACACCACGGTGGCACGTGGGACAGCCCTGTGGGAAAGCCTCGTGGGAAAGCCTCGTGGGAAAGCCTCGAGGGAAAGCCCACAGATCCCTTGATCCACGCGAAGGGAAGCGCGACACTGCTGCTACAGCTCGGGAGGAAAGCGCACGTGCATGCCCCCACTCGAGACGAGGACTGACTCCCCTGGGGAGACTCCAGAAGTACCCCAAGATCCATGTCAGCACTGGAGAGGAATCCTCAGGTTCCGGCACTGACTCCACACAAGGTTTTAGGCCCCAGCATCGACGGGAGAGGAAACCCGAGAGGCCCCCGAGCAACTCGCAAGGGGACTGGCCTTTCCTGAGGCCACCAGAGCGGGTCCCTGATGTCCCCGTCGTAAGTCGAGAGCACCTGCCGCAACTCGAGAAAATCCAGGAGGTTCTCCCCTCCATTCGAGATGAGGCCCATTTCCACTGAGGCGTCTTGAGGCTAATCACACCTAAACTCTGGAACTTCCAAAGGGTCCTTCACACCCTTGCTGCAACTCAAGAAGTTCCCCGACATACCCGACTCCACTCGAGAGGAAGCACGAGAGTCCCGCCCACAACCAGAGGAGCCCCGTTTCCGCCTCCTAGCTCGAGAGGAGGCATCCTTTCCCTGCGTGGTCGGGAAAGAATTCCCGGCCTTCCCGTCGCATCTCAATAGGAGGCGCTCTCCACAGGAAAGGCGAGAGGAACTCCAGGGTCGTGCCACATTCCCAGAGTCCCCCAGATGTCTCAGTCCATTCCAGGGAAACCTGTTTTCCCTACACTGCCTCGACTTTCAAGCCGAGGATCGACTCACACCACGGTGGCACGTGGGACAGCCCTGTGGGAAAGCCTCGTGGGAAAGCCTCATGGGAAAGCCTCGAGGGAAAGCCCCTGATCCCTTGATCCACGCGAAGGGAAGCGTGACACTGCTGCTACAGCTCGGGAGGAAAGCGCACTTGCATGCCCCCACTCGAGACGAGGACTGACTCCCCTGGGGAGACTCCAGAAGTACCCCAAGATCCATGTCAGCACTGGAGAGGAATCCTCAGGTTCCGGCACCGATTCCACACAAGGTCTTAGGCCCCGGCTTCGACGGGAGAGGAATCCCGAGAGGCCCCGAGCATCTCGCATGGGGACTGGCCTTTCCTGAGGCCACCAGAGCGGGTCCCTGAGGTCCCAGTCGTAAGTCGAGAGCACCTGCCGCAACTCGAGAAAATCCAGGAGGTTCTCCCCTCCAGGCGAGATGAGGCCCATTTCCGCTGAGGCGTCTGGAGGCTAATCGCATCTAACATCTGGAACTTCCAAAGGGTCTTTCACTCCTTTACTGCAACTCAAGAAGTTCCTCGACAAACCGGTCTCCGACTCGAGAGGAAGCACGAGATTCCCGCCCACATCCAGCAGAGACCCGTTTCCGCCTCCTAGCTCGAGAGTAGGGATCCTTTCCCTGCGTGGTCGGGAAAGAATTCCCGGCGTTCCCTTCGCATCTCAAGAGGAGGCGCTCTCCACAGGAATGTTGAGAGGAACTCCAGGGTTGTGCCACCATTCCCAGAGTCCCCCAGATGTCTCAGTCCATTCCAGGGAAACCTGTTTTCCCTGCACTGTCCCGACTTTCTAGCCGGGGTTGGACTCACACCACGGTGGCACGTGGGACAGCACTGTGGGAAAGCCTCGTGGGAAAGCCTTGATGGAAAGCCACAGATCCCTTGATCCACACGAAGGGAAGCGCGACACTGCTGCTACAGCTCGGTAGGAAAGTGCACGTGCATGCCCCCACTCGAGACGAGGACTGACTCCCCTGGGGAGACTCCAGAAGTACCCCAAGATCCATGTCAGCACTGGAGAGGAATCCTCAGGTTCCGGCACCGACTCCACACAAGATCTTAGGCCCCTGCATCGACGGGAGAGGAATCCCGAGAGGGCCTCGAGCAACTCGCATGGGGACTGGCCTTTCCTGACGCCACCACAGCGGGTCCCTGAGGTTCCCGTCGTAAGTCGAGAGCACCTGCCGCAACTCGAGAAAATCCAGGAGGTTCTGCCCTCCAGGCGAGATGAGGCCCATTTCCGCTGAGGCGTCCTGAGGCTAATCACACCTAAACTCTGGAACTTCCAAAGGGTCCTTCACACCCTTACTGCAACTCAAGAAGTTCCTCGAAAAACCGGTCTCCACTCGAGAGGAAGCACGAGAGTCCCGCCCACATCCAGCGGAGACCCGTTTCCGCCTCCTAGCTCGAGAGGAGGGATCCTTTCCCTGCCTGGTCGGAAAAAAATTCCCGGCGTTCCGCTCGCATCTCAAGAGGAGGCGCTCTCCACAGGAAAGTCGAGACGAACTCCAGTGTCATGTCAATATTCCCAGAGTCCTGCCAGAAGTCTCAGTCCATTCCAGGGAAACTGTTTTCCCTGCACTGCCTCGACTTTCAAGTCGAGGATCGACGCACACCAAGGTGGCACGTGGGACAGCCCTGTGGGAAAGCCTCGTGGGAAAACCTCGTGGGAAAGCCTCGAGGGAAAGCCCCAGATCCCTTGATCCACGCCAAGGGAAGCGCGACACTGCTGTTACAGCTCGGGAGGAAAGCGCACCTGCATGCCCCCACTCGAGACGAGGACTGACTCCCCTGGGGAGACTCCAGAAGTACCCCAAGATCCATGTCAGCACTGGAGAGGAATCCTCAGGTTCCGGCACCTGACTCCACACAAGGTCTTAGGCCCCAGCATCGACGGGAGAGGAATCCCGAGAGGCCCCGAGCAACTCGCAAGGGGACTGGCCTTTCCTGAGGCCACCAGAGCGGGTCCCTGAGGTTCCCGTCGTAAGTCGAGAGCACCTGCCGCAACTCGAGAAAATCCAGGAGGTTCTCCCCTCCAGGCGAGATGAGGCCCATTTCCGCTGAGGCGTCTCGAGGCTAATCACATCTAACATCTGGAACTTCCAAAGGGTCATTCACTCCTTTACTGCAACTCAAGAAGTTCCTCGACAAACCGTCTCCGCTCGAGAGGAAGCACGAGAGTCCCGCCCACATCCAGAGGAGCCCCGTTTCCGCCTCCTAGCTCGAGAGGAGGGATCCTTTCTCTGCGTGGTCGGGAAAGAATTCCCGGCGTTCCCATCGCATCTCAAGTGGAGGCGCTCTCCACAGGATAGGCGAGAGGAACTCCAGGGTCGTGCCACATTCCCAGAGTCCCCAGATTTCTCAGTCCATTCCAGGGAAACCTGTTTTCCCTGCATTGCCTTGACTTTCAAGCCGAGGATCGACTCACACCACGGTGGCACGTGGGACAGCCCTGTGGGAAAGCCTCGTGGGAAAGCCTCATGGGAAAGCCTCGAGGGAAAGCCCCTGATCCCTTGATCCACGCGAAGGAAAGCGTGACACTGCTGCTACAGCTCGGGAGGAAAGCGCACGTGCATGCCCCCACTCGAGACGAGGACTGACTCCCCTGGGGAGACTCCAGAAGAACCCCAAGATCCATGTCAGCACTGGAGAGGAATCCTCAGGTTCCGGCACTGACTCCACACAAGGTTTTAGGCCCCTAGCATCGATCGGGAGAGGAAACCCGAGAGGCCCCGAGAGGCCCCGAGCAACTCGCAATGGGGACTGGCCTTTCCTGAGGCCACCAGAGCGGGTCCCTGATGTCCCCGTCGTAAGTCGAGAGCACCTGCCGCAACTCGAGAAAATCCAGGAGGTTCTCCCCTCCATTCGAGATGAGGCCCATTTCCACTGAGGCGTCTTGAGGCTAATCACACCTAAACTCTGGAACTTCCAAAGGGTCCTTCACACCCTTGCTGCAACTCAAGAAGTTCCCCGACATACCCGTCTCCACTCGAGAGGAAGCACGAGATCCCGCCCACATCCAGAGGAGCCCCGTTTCCGCCTCCTAGCTCGAGAGGAGGGATCCTTTCCCTGCGTGGTCGGGAAAGAATTCCTGGCGTTCCCGTCGCATCTCAAGAGGAGGCGCTCTCCACAGGAAAGGCGAGAGGAACTCCAGGGTCGTTGCCACCATTCCCAGAGTCCCCCAGATGTCTCAGTCCATTCCAGGGAAACCTGTTTTCCCTGCACTGTCTCGACTTTCAAGCCGAGGATCGACTCACACCACGGTGGCACGTGGGACAGCCTGTGGAAGCCTCGTGGGAAAGCCCTCGAGGGAAAGCCACAGATCCCTTGATCCACGCGAAGGAGAAGCAGTGACACTGCTGCTACAGCTCGGGAGGAAAGTCGCACTGTGCATGCCCCCACTCGAGATGCAGGAATGACTTCCCTGGGGAGACTCCAGAAGTACCCCAAGATCCCTGTCAGCACTGGAGAGGAATCCTCAGGTTCCGGCACCGACTCCACACAAGATCTTAGGCCCCTGCATCGACGGGAGAGGAATCCTGAGAGGCCCCCAAGCAACTCGCATGGGGACTGGCCTTTCCTGAGGCCAACAGACCGGGTCCCTGAGGTCCCCGTCGTAAGTCGAGAGCACCTGCCGCAAACTCGAGAAAATACCAGGAGGTTCTCCCCTGCCAGGCGAGATGAGGCCCAGTTTCCACTGAGGTGTCTCGAGGCTAATCACACTTGACCTCTGGAACTTCCAAAGGAGTCTTTCACAGTCCAAGCTGCAACTCAAGAAGTTCCCCGACACACCCGTCTCCACTCAAGAGGAAGCAGGATGGTCCCGGCCACATCCTGAGGAGCTCCGTTTCCGGCTCGTACCTCGAGATGAGGGATCCTTTCCCTGCTTGTTCGGGAAAAGAATTCCCGGCATTCCCATCACATCTCAAGGTGGCGCTCTCCAAAGGAAAGGGGAGAGGAACTGCAGGGTCGTGCCACCATTCCAAGACTCCCCCAGATGTGTCAGTCCGTTCCACAGGAACCTGTTTTCCCTGCACTGCCTCGGCTTTCATGCCGAGGATCGACTCACACCACCGTGACACGTGGGACAGCCCTGTGGGAAAGCCTCGTGGGAAAGACTCGAGGGAAAGCCACAGATCCCTTGGTCCACGCAAGGGGAACCGTGACACTGCTGCTACAGCATGGGAGGAAATGGCACGCTCATGCCCCCACTCGAGATGAGGCCTGACTCCCTTGTGGAGACTCCAGAAGTACCCCAAAATCCATGTCAGCACTGGAGAGGAATCCTCAGCTTCCGGCCCCGACTCCACACAAGGAGAGCACCTGCTGAAACTCGGAAATATCCAGGAGCCTCTCCGTTCCAGGCGACATGAGGCCCATTTCTGCTGAGGCATCTCGAGACTAACCACACCTAACCTCTGGAACTTCCAAAGGGTCCTTCACACCCTTGCTGCAACTCAAGAAGTTCCCCGACATACCCTTTCCTCTTCACGTTCTGCCATAATGGTGGTGTCATCTGCATATCTAAGTTGATTGATATTTCTACCGGCAATCTTGATTCCAGTTCATGTATCTTCCATCCCAGCATGTTTCATGATGTACTCTGCATATAAGTTAAATAAACAGGGTGACAATATACAGCCTTGACATACTCCTTTTCCTTTTTGGAACCAGTCTGTTGTTCCATGTCCTGCTCTAACTGTTGCTTCCTGACCTTCATCCAGATTTCTCAAGAGGCAGGTTAGGTGGTCTGGTATTCCCATCTCTTTCAGAATTGTGGCTAAAACAACAGTATAAGGACCTTTCCGATGTCAGGCCAAGGAATTGTGTTTCCAGTCATTGAGCCACACCTGATCACTGAGCACAAATTCATGAATCTGTTCCTCAAGGGGGAATGATATTCTTTTTTATACAAACTTAGTTACCTGATTTATTACCTTACCTAATTGTTCCATCTGCTGTGAAATCCCACCCCCTTACTTGTGGCAAATCTGCTAACACCTGCCTCACTGTGGGAGGGGTCTCCCATAGAAAATTTCATAAGGACAACAACTGTGGGAACGTGCGGTTACCCGTAATATGAGTAAGTCTGCCGGAAGCAAGCCCATCCATGTACAGTCAGTCTCTATGATCCATTTTGAAAGTGTCTCTTCAAGAGTTTGGTTGTTTCTTTCCATCATTCCAGAACACTGGGGCCTATATGCTGTATGTAATTTCCACTGATATTTAGAGCTTCACATACCTGTTAATTAACGCGGCTACAAAGACAGGGCCATTGTCGGATTCTATACTGGTTGGAAACCCAAGTCTGGGAATTATTTCTCAAATCAGCGAGCTACTTCATTTTCTTTTCAGATCAGGTAGGGAAGGCCTCTGCCCAACCGGAGAAGGTACCTACTATTCTAGTAAGTCATGATAACAGGTGACTGCCTTTTGCTTCCCCGAAGGACACTCGCTTTCCCTGCATCCTGAGAACTCCACGTCTCAGCCAGTTGGAAAAGCGCTTCTTGGAGGTCATTATTCAGGGGCAATTTCCCCTGGAGCCCGGGGCCATAGGGAGCGGCTCCACACTCCCAGGGAAAGGCAGAGCCACAGCCACACATCTGTCCCATCCCCTTTGCTCTGTAGGAGAGCTCTCGTGAGCCTAGGTCTGTCAGGAAAATTCTTGGCTCCTATGGGGACACATTCTATGTGTGAAACTGCATCCAGGACCTAGGGGCCACAGGGCGCCTGTTTCTCTCGGGGGCGGAGGGGTGGGGGGCCTGAAGCAGTGCGGCCAGCAACAGCTTCCACATCCATCCAATTGCTCTTTTCTTACTCTGATAGAACTAGCTTTGTTCCAGCCTTTGGCAATTTGGAGGCAAGCGGCCCCACTTCCTCCCCAAGGAGGCATGGACCTACTCTGAGTGGAAATGCCCCTCACGGAGCTGAACCCAGGAAGGCACCCAGTCATGTCTGACACATTCCTGCATCCTGCTTCTTCATGAGCAATACCGCTATAAGCTAGGAATGTCTTTCCAAGGCTCAGAAAGGACAGGGGAGATGCATGGTGCTGCCTCTGGAATTTCGGTCCTCTGAGCAGACCTGGAGGTCTCCCCTTGAAGGAGCTAACCAGTTTCTTCCAAATACAGGCTTGCAAACACACACTGGGTGGCTGCCTCTTCTTCCCTGAAGGACGATCACTTTCCCCGCATCCTGTGAACTCTGCATCCCAGCCTGCTGGAAAAGCACTTCTTGGAGGTCATTTTTCAGGGAAAAAGAGAGAGATGATGTTCAGCCTCTGTTGCTAGGCCCCCACCACCTTCAGGGTCGCCGCCCGAGAGGAACAGGCGCCTGTGGCCCTTAGGTTCCGATATGCAGGTTAACACACAGGTGTGTCCCCATAGGAGCCAAGAATTTTCCGACAGATCTAGGTGCTCACTAGAGCTTCTCACAGGGCAAAAGGGTCAGAACAGAATGTGGATGTGACTCTGCCTTTCCAGCGAGCCATAGGGCCCTCCCTACGCACGGGCTCCAAAGGGAAAATTG
>NW_017216442.1:0-13192 GCF_001704415.2 Capra hircus
ACCATTCCAGAGTCCCCCAGATGCAGTCCATTCCAGGGAAACCTTTTCCCTGCACTCGACTTTCAAGCCGAGGATCGGCTCACAACGGTGGACAGCCCTGTGTGAAAGCCCGTGGGAAAGCGTCGTGGGAAAGCTCGAGGAAAAGCCCTGATGACTTGATCCACGCGAAGGGAAGCGTGACTCTGCTGCTACAGCTCAGAAGGAAAGCGCACGTGCATGCCCCTACTCGAGACGAGGACTGACTCCCCTTGGGAGACTCCAGAAGTACACCAAGATCCATGTCATCACTGGAGAGGAATCCTCAGGTTCCGGCACTGACACCACACAAGGTCTTAGGCCCCAGCATTAACGGGAGAGGAATCCGAGAGGCCCCAGAGCAACTCGCATGGGACTGGCCTTTCCTGAGGCCACCAGAGCGGGTCCCTGAGGTCCCGTCGTAAGTCGAGAGCACCTGCCGCAACTCGAGAAAATGCAGGAGGTTCTCCCCTCCAGGCGAGATGAGGCCCATTTCCGCTGAGGCGTCTCCAGGATATTCACCTAACCTCTGGAACTTCCAAAGGGTTCTTCACACCCTTGCTGCAACTCAAGAAGTTCCCCGACATACCCGTCTCCACTCGAGAGGAAGCACGAGAGTCCCGCCCACATCCAGAGGAGCCAGGTTTCCGCCTGCTAGCTCGAGAGGTGGGATTCTTTCCCTGAGTGGTCGGGAAAGAATTCCCGGCGTTCCCGTCCATCTCAAGAGGAGGCACTCTCTACAGAAAGGCGAGAGGAACTCCAGGGTCGTGCCACCATTCCAGAGTCCCCCAGATGTCTCAGTCCATTCCAGGGAAACCTGATTTCCCTGCACTGCCTCAACTTTCAAGCCGAGGATCGACTCACACCACGGTGGCACGTGGGACAGCCCTGTGGGAAAGCCTCTTGGGAAGCCTCGTGGGAAAGCTCCTGATCCGTTGATCCACGGGAAGGGAAGCGTGACACTGCTGCTACAGTTCGGGAGGAAAGCGCACGTGCATGTCACCACTCGAGACGAGGACTGGAACCCCTGGGGAGACTCCAGAAGTACCTCAAGATTCATGTCAGCACTGGAGAGGAATCGTCAGGTTCCAGCACCGACTCCACACAAGGTCTTAGGGCCCGGCATCGATGGGAGAGGAATCTCGAGAGGCCTCGAGCAACTCTAATGGGGACTGGCCTTTCCTGAGGCCACCAGAGCGGGTCCCTGAGGGCCCGTCGTAGGTCGAGAGCACCTGCCGAAACTCGAGAACATCCAGGAAAGTTCTCCCCTGCAGGCGAGATGAGGCCCATTTCCGCTGAGGCGTCTCGAGGGCTAATCACATCTAACATCTGGAACTTCTAAAGGGTCCTTCACACCCTTGCTGCAACTCCTAGAAGTCTCCGAAATACCCGTCTCCACTCGAGAGGATGCACGAGAGTCCCGCCCCACAACCAGAGGAGCCCCGTTTCCGCTCCTAGCTCCAGAGGAGGGATCCTTTCCCTGCGTGGTCGGGAAAGAATTTCCGGCGTTCCCGTTGCATCTCAAGAGGAGGCGCTCTCCACAGGAAAGGCGAGAGGAACTCCAGGGCGTGCCACCATTCCCAGAGTCCCCTGAATGTCTCAGTCCATTCCAGGGAAAACTGTTTCGCCTGAACTGCCTCGACTTTCAAGCCGAGGATCGACTCACACCACGGTGGCACGTGGGACATGCACTGTGGGAAAGCCTCGTGGGAAAGCCTCGAGGGAAAGACACAGATCCCTTGATCCACGCTAAGGGAAGCGCGACACTGCTGCTACAGCTCGGGAGGAAAGCGCACGTGCAGGACCCCACTCGAGACGAGAACTGACTGCCCTGGTGAGACTCCAAAAGTACCCCAAGATCCATGTCGGCACTGGAGAGGAATCCTCAGGTTCCTTCACTGACTCCACACAAGATCTTAGGCCCCAGCATCGACGGGAAGAGGACTCCCAAGAGGCCCCCGAACAACTCGCCTGGGGACTGGCCTTTCCTGAGGCCACCAGAGCGGATCCCTGTGGTCCCAGTCATAAGTCGGGAGCACCTGCCGCAACTCGAGAAAATCCAGGAGGTTCTCCCCTCCAGGCGAGATGAGGCCCATTTCCGCTGAGGCGTCTCGAGGCTAATCACACCTAACCTCTGGAACTTCCAAAGGGTCCTTCACACCCTTGCTGCAACTCAAGAAGTTCCCCGACATACCCGTCTCAACTCGAGAGGAAATACGAGAGTCCCGCCCACATCCAGAGGAGCCCCGTTTCGGCCTCCTAGCTCCAGAGGAGGGATCCTTTCCCTGGGTGCTCGGGAAAGAATTCCCGACGTTCAGGTCGCATCTCAAGGGGAGGCGCTCTCCACAGGAAAGGCGACAGGAACTCCAGGGTCGTGCCACCATTCCCTGAGTACCCCAGATGTCTCAGTCCATTCCAGGGAAACCTGTATTCCCTGGACTGCCTTGACTTTCAAGCCGAGGATCGACTCACACCACAGTGGCACGTGGGGCAGCCCTGTGGGAAAGCCTCGTGGGAAAGCCTCGAGGGAAAGCCACAGATCCCTTGATCCACGCGAAGGTAAAGCGTGACACTGCTACTACAGCTCGGGAGGAAAGCGCACGTGCATTGCCCCACTCGAGACGAGGACTGACACCCCTGGGGAGACTCGAGAAGTACCCCAAGATCCATGTCAGCCCTGGAGAGAAATCCTCAGGTTCCGGCACCAACTCCACACAAGGTCTTAGGCCCCGGTATCGACGGGAGAGGAATCCCGCGAGCGCCGCAGAGCAACTCGCATGGGGACTGGCCTTTCCTGAGGCCAACAGAGCGGGTCCCTGAGGTCCCCGTCGTAAGTCGAGAGCACCTGCCGCAACTCGAGAAAATCCAGGAGGTTCTCCCCTCCAGTCGAGCTGAGTCCCATTTCCGCTGAGGTATCTCGAGGCTAATCACACCTTACCTCTGGAACTTCCAAAGGGTCCTTCACGCCCTTGCTGCAACTCAAGAAGTTCCCGGACATACCCGTCTCCACTCGACAGGAAGCACGAGAATCCGCCCACATCCAGAGGAGCCCCGTTTCCGCCTCCTAGCTCGAGAGGAGGGATCCTTTCCCTCCGTGTTCGGATAGAATTCCTAGCGTTCCCGTCGCATCTCAAGAGGAGGCGCTCTCCACAGGAAGGCGAGAGGAACTCCAGGATCAGGCCCCATTCCCAGAGTCCCCCTGATTTCTCAGTTTATTCCAGGGAAACCTGTTTTCCCTACACTGCTTCGACTTTCAAGCCGAGGATCAACTCACACCACGGTGGCGCGTGGGACAGCCCTATGGGGAAGCCTCGTGGGAAAGCCTTGTGGGAAAGCCTCGAGGGAAAGCCACAGATCCCTTGATCCACGCGAAGGGAAGCTTGACACTGCTACTACAGCTCGGGAGGAAAGCGCACGTGCATCGACCCACTCGAGACGAGGACTGACTCCACTGGGGAGAGTCCAGAAGTACCCCAAGATCCATGTCAGCACTGGAGAAGAATCCTCAGGTTCCGGCACCCACTCCACACTAGATCGTAGGCCCCGGCATCGACGGGAGAGGAATCCCGAGAGGCGCCGAGCAACTCGCATAGGGATTGGACTGTCCAAAGGCCACCAGAGCAGGTACCTGAGATCCCCGTCGTAAGTCGAGAGCACCTATCGCAACTCGAGAAAATCCTAGAGGTTCTCCTTTCCAGGCGAGATGAGGCCCATTTCCACTGAGGCGTTTCGAGGCCATTCACACCTAACCTCTGGAACTTACAAAGGGTCCTTCACACCCTTACTGCAACTAAAAAAGTTCCCCGACATACCCGTCTCCACTCGAGAGGAAGCTCGAGAGTCCCGCCCACATCCAGAGGAGCCCCGTGTCCGCCTCCTAGCTCGAGAGGAGGGATCCTTTCCCTGCGTGTTCGGGAAAGAATTCCCGGCGTTCCTGTCGGCATCTCAAGAGGAGGCGCTTTCGACAGGAAAGACGAGGGGAACTCCAGGGTCGTGACACCATTACCTGAGTCCCACAGATGTCTCAGTCCATTCCAGGGAAATGTGTTTTCCCTGCACTGCCTCGACTTTCAAGCCGAGCATCGACTCACACCATGGTGGCACGTGGGACAGCCCTATGGGAAAGCCCCGTGGGAAGCCTCGTGGTAAAGTCTCGAGGGAAAGCCACAGATCCCTTGATCCACGCGAAGGGAAGCGAGACTCTGCTGCTACAGCTCTGGAGGAAAGCGCACGTGCATGCCCCCACTCGGGACAAGGACTGACTCCCCTGGGGAGACTCCAGAAGTACCCCAGGATCCATGTCAGCACTGGACAGAAATCCTCAGGTTCCGGCACCGACTCCACACAAGATCTTAGGCCCCGGCATTGACGAGAGAGGAATCCCGAGAGGCCCCCGAGCAACTCGCATGGGGACTGGCCTTTCCTGAGGCCACCAGAGTGACTCCCCAGGGGAGTGGGTCCCTAGCAGTGTCATGCTTCCCTTCGCGTGGATCAAGGGATCTGTGGCTTTCCCTCGAGGCTTTCCCACGACGCTTTCCCACGAGGCTTTCCCTGTGGGCTGTCCCACGTGCCACCGTGGTGTGAGTCGATCCTAGGCTTGAAAGTCAAGGCAGTGCAAGGAAAACAGGTTTCCCTTGAATGGACTGAGACATCTGTGGGACTCTGGGAATGGTGGCACGACACTGGAGTTCCTCTCTCGTTTCCTGTGGAGAGTGCCCCGAGCAACTTGCATGGGGACTGGCCTTTCATGAGGCAACAGAGCGGGTCTCTGAGGTCCAAGTCGTAAGTCGAGAGCTCCTGCTGCAACTCGAGATAATCCAGGAGGTTCTCCCCTCCAGGCGAGATGTGGCCCATATCCGATGACGCGTCTCGAGGCTATTCAACAAGCGTCTGGAACTAACAAACGGGCCTTCAAACCCTAGCTGCAACTCAAGAAGTTCCCCGAAATACACCTCTCCACTCGAGAGGAAGCAGGAGAGTCCCGCCCACATCCAGAGTAGCCCCGTTACTGCCTCCTAGCTCGAGAGGAGGGATCCTTTCACTGAGTGGACGGTCAAGTATTCCCGGAGTTCCCGACTCATCTCAAGAGGAGGCGCTATCCACAGGAAAGGCGAGAGGAACTCCAGATTCGTGCACCCATTCCAGAGTCCCACAGATGTCTCAGTCCATTCCAGGGAAACCTGTTTCCCTACACTGCCTCGACTTTCAGGACGAGGATCCACTCACACCACGGTGGCACTTGGCACAGCCCTTAGGGAAATCCTCGAGGGAAAGCCACAGATCCCTTGATCCATGCAAAGAGAAGCGTGACACTGCTGCTACAGCTTGGGAGGAAAGCGCACGTGCATGCCTCCACTCGAGATGAGGACTGACTCCCCTGGGGAGACTCCAGAAGTACCCCAAGATCTATGTCAACACTGGAGAGGAATCCTCAGGTTCCGGCACCGACTCCACACAAGGTCTTAGACCCCGGCATCGAAGGGAGAGAAATCCCGAGAGGCCCCCGAGCAACTCGCATTGGGACTGGCCTTACCTGAGGCCACCAGAGCGGGTCCCTGAGGTCCCCGTCTTAAGTCGAGAGCACCTGCACCAGCTCGAGAAAATGCAGGAGGTTCTCCCCTCCAGGGGAGATGAGGCCCATTTCCTCTGAGGCGTCCCCAGGCTAATTACACCTAACCTCTGGAACTTTCAAAGGGTCCTTCACACCATTGCTGCAACTCAAGAAGTTCCCCGACGTACCCGTCTCCACTCGAGAGGAAGCACGAGAGTCCCGCCCACATCCAGAGGAGCCCCGTTTCCGCCTCATAGCTCGAGAGGAGGGATCTTTCCCTGCGTGGTCGGGAAAGAATTCCCGGCGTTCCCGTCGCATCTCAATTGGAGGCGCTCTCCACAGGAAAGGAGAGAGGAACTCCAGGGTCGTGCCACCATTCCCAGAGTCTTCCAGACGTCTCAGTCCATTCCTGGGAAACCTGTTTTCCCTGCACTGCCTCGACTTTCAAGCCAAGGATCGACTCACACCTCGGTGGCACGTGGGACAGCCCTGTGGGAAAGCCTGGTGGGAAAGCCTCGTGGGAAAGCCTCGAGGGAAAGCCTCGAGGGAATGCCACAGATCCCTTGTTCCACGTGAAGGAAAGGGAGACACTGCGGCTACAGCTCAGGAGGAAATCGCACGTGCATGCCCCACTCGAGACGAGGACTGACTACCCTGGGGAGACTCCAGAAGTACCCCAAGATCCATGTCAGCACTGGAGAGGAATCCTCAGGTTCCGGCACTGACTCCACACAAGGTTTTAGGCCCCAGCATCGACGGGAGAGGAAACCTTAGAGGCCCCCGAGAGTCCCCCGAGCAACTCGCATGGGGACTGGCCTTTCCTGAGGCCACCAGAGCGGGTCCCTGAGGTCCCCGTCGTAAGTCGAGAACAGCTGCCCCAACACGAGAAAATCCAGGAGGTTCTCCCATCCGGGCGAGATGAGATCCAATTCCGCTGAGGCGTCTCCAGGCTTATAACACCTAAACTCTGGAACCTACAAAGGGTCCTTCACACCATTGTTGCAACTCAACAAGGACCCCGACATACCCGTTTCCACTCGAGAGGAAGCACGAGAGTCCTGCCCACATCCAGAGGAGCCCCGTTTCGGCCTCCTAGCTCGAGAGGAGGGATCCTTTCCCTGCGTGGTCGGGAAAGAATTCCCGGCGTTCCCGTCGCATCTCAAGAGGAGGCGCTCTTCACAGGAAAGGCGAGAGGAACTCCAGGGACGTGCCACCATTCCCAGAGTCCCCAGATGTGTCAGTCCATTCAAGGGAAACCTGTTTTCCCTGCACTGCCTCGACTTTCAAGCCGAGGATCGACTCACACCACGGTGGCACTTGGGACAGCCCTGTGGGAAAGCCTCGTGGGAAAGCCTCGTGGGAAAGCCTCGAGGGAAAGCCCCTGATCCCTTGATCCTCGCGAAGGGAGGCGTGACACTGCTGCTACAGCTCGGAAGGAAAGCGCACGCGCATGCCCCCACTCGAGACGAGGGCTGACTCCCCTGGGGAGACTCCAGAAGAAGCCCAGGATCCATGTCAGCACTGGAGAGGAATGCTCATGACCGGCACCGACTCCACACAAGATCTTAGGCCCCGGCATCGTCGGGAGAGGAATCCCGAGAGGACCCCGAACAACTCGCATCGGGCATGGCCTTTCCTGAGGCCACCAGAGCGGGTCCCTGAGGTCCTCGTCGTAAGTCGAGAGCACCTGCCACAACTCGAGGAAATCCAGGAGGTTCTCCCCTCCAGGCGAGATGAGGCCCGTTTCCGCTGAGGCGTCTCGAGGCTAATCACACCTAACCTCTGGAACTTCCAAAGGGTCCTTCACACCCTTGCTGCAACTCAAGAAGTTCCCCGACATACCCGTCTCCACTCGAGAGGAAGCACGAGAGTTCTGCCCACATCCAGATGAGCCCCGTGTCCGCCTCCTAGCTCGAGAGGAGGGATCCTTTCCCTGCGTGGTCGGGAAAGAATTCCAGGCGTTCCCGTCGCATCTCAAGAGGAGGCCCTCTCCGCCGGAAAGGCGAGAGGATCTCCAGGGTCGTCCACCATTACCTGAGTACCCCAGATGTCTCAGTCCATTCCAGGGAAACCTGTATTCCTGGACTGCCTTGACTTTCAAGCCGAGGATCGACTCACACCACAGTGGCACGTGGGGCAGCCCTGTGGGAAAGCCTCGTGGGAAAGCCTCGAGGGAAAGCCACAGATCCCTTGATCCACGCGAAGGTAAGCGTGACACTGCTACTACAGCTCGGGAGGAAAGCGCACGTGCATTGCCCCACTCGAGACGAGGACTGACACCCCTGGGGAGACTCGAGAAGTACCCAAGATCCATGTCAGCCCTGGAGAGAAATCCTCAGGTTCCGGCACCAACTCCACACAAGGTCTTAGGCCCCGGTATCGACGGGAGAGGAATCCCGCGAGGCCGCAGAGCAACTCGCATGGGGACTGGCCTTTCCTGAGGCCAACAGAGCGGGTCCCTGAGGTCCCCGTCGTAAGTCGAGAGCACCTGCCGCAACTCGAGAAAATCCAGGAGGTTCTCCCCTCCAGTCGAGCTGAGTCCCATTTCCGCTGAGGTATCTCGAGGCTAATCACACCTTACCTCTGGAACTTCCAAAGGGTCCTTCACGCCCTTGCTGCAACTCAAGAAGTTCCCGGACATACCCGTCTCCACTCGACAGGAAGCACGAGAATCCCGCCCACATCCAGAGGAGCCCCGTTTCCGCCTCCTAGCTCGAGAGGAGGGATCCTTTCCCTCCGTGTTCGGATAGAATTCCTAGCGTTCCCGTCGCATCTCAAGAGGAGGCGCTCTCCACAGGAAGGCGAGAGGAACTCCAGGATCAGGCCCCATTCCCAGAGTCCCCCTGATTTCTCAGTTTATTCCAGGGAAACCTGTTTTCCCTACACTGCTTCGACTTTCAAGCCGAGGATCAACTCACACCACGGTGGCGCGTGGGACAGCCCTATGGGGAAGCCTCGTGGGAAAGCCTTGTGGGAAAGCCTCGAGGGAAAGCCACAGATCCCTTGATCCACGCGAAGGGAAGCTTGACACTGCTACTACAGCTCGGGAGGAAAGCGCACGTGCATCGACCCACTCGAGACGAGGACTGACTCCACTGGGGAGAGTGCAGAAGTACCCCAAGATCCATGTCAGCACTGGAGAAGAATCCTCAGGTTCCGGCACCCACTCCACACTAGATCGTAGGCCCCGGCATCGACGGGAGAGGAATCCCGAGAGGCGCCGAGCAACTCGCATAGGGATTGGACTGTCCAAAGGCCACCAGAGCAGGTACCTGAGATCCCCGTCGTAAGTCGAGAGCACCTATCGCAACTCGAGAAAATCCTAGAGGTTCTCCTTTCCAGGCGAGATGAGGCCCATTTCCACTGAGGCGTTTCGAGGCCATTCACACCTAACCTCTGGAACTTACAAAGGGTCCTTCACACCCTTACTGCAACTAAAAAAGTTCCCCGACATACCCGTCTCCACTCGAGAGGAAGCTCGAGAGTCCCGCCCACATCCAGAGGAGCCCCGTGTCCGCCTCCTAGCTCGAGAGGAGGGATCCTTTCCCTGCGTGTTCGGGAAAGAATTCCCGGCGTTCCTGTCGCATCTCAAGAGGAGGCGCTTTCGACAGGAAAGACGAGGGGAACTCCAGGGTCGTGACACCATTACCTGAGTCCCACAGATGTCTCAGTCCATTCCAGGGAAATGTGTTTTCCCTGCACTGCCTCGACTTTCAAGCCGAGCATCGACTCACACCATGGTGGCACGTGGGACAGCCCTATGGGAAAGCCCCGTGGGAAAGCCTCGTGGTAAAGTCTCGAGGGAAAGCCACAGATCCCTTGATCCACGCGAAGGGAAGCGAGACTCTGCTGCTACAGCTCTGGAGGAAAGCGCACGTGCATGCCCCCACTCGGGACAAGGACTGACTCCCCTGGGGAGACTCCAGAAGTACCCCAGGATCCATGTCAGCACTGGACAGAAATCCTCAGGTTCCGGCACCGACTCCACACAAGATCTTAGGCCCCGGCATTGACGAGAGAGGAATCCCGAGAGGCCCCCGAGCAACTCGCATGGGGACTGGCCTTTCCTGAGGCCACCAGAGTGACTCCCCAGGGGAGTGGGTCCCTAGCAGTGTCATGCTTCCCTTCGCGTGGATCAAGGGATCTGTGGCTTTCCCTCGAGGCTTTCCCACGACGCTTTCCCACGAGGCTTTCCCTGTGGGCTGTCCCACGTGCCACCGTGGTGTGAGTCGATCCTAGGCTTGAAAGTCAAGGCAGTGCAAGGAAAACAGGTTTCCCTTGAATGGACTGAGACATCTGTGGGACTCTGGGAATGGTGGCACGACACTGGAGTTCCTCTCTCGTTTCCTGTGGAGAGTGCCCCGAGCAACTTGCATGGGGACTGGCCTTTCATGAGGCAACAGAGCGGGTCTCTGAGGTCCAAGTCGTAAGTCGAGAGCTCCTGCTGCAACTCGAGATAATCCAGGAGGTTCTCCCCTCCAGGCGAGATGTGGCCCATATCCGATGACGCGTCTCGAGGCTATTCAACAAGCGTCTGGAACTAACAAACGGGCCTTCAAACCCTAGCTGCAACTCAAGAAGTTCCCCGAAATACACCTCTCCACTCGAGAGGAAGCAGGAGAGTCCCGCCCACATCCAGAGTAGCCCCGTTACTGCCTCCTAGCTCGAGAGGAGGGATCCTTTCACTGAGTGGACGGTCAAGTATTCCCGGAGTTCCCGACTCATCTCAAGAGGAGGCGCTATCCACAGGAAAGGCGAGAGGAACTCCAGATTCGTGCACCCATTCCCAGAGTCCCACAGATGTCTCAGTCCATTCCAGGGAAACCTGTTTCCCTACACTGCCTCGACTTTCAGGACGAGGATCCACTCACACCACGGTGGCACTTGGCACAGCCCTTAGGGAAATCCTCGAGGGAAAGCCACAGATCCCTTGATCCATGCAAAGAGAAGCGTGACACTGCTGCTACAGCTTGGGAGGAAAGCGCACGTGCATGCCTCCACTCGAGATGAGGACTGACTCCCCTGGGGAGACTCCAGAAGTACCCCAAGATCTATGTCAACACTGGGAGAGGAATCCTCAGGTTCCGGCACCGACTCCACACAAGGTCTTAGACCCCGGCATCGAAGGGAGAGAAATCCCGAGAGGCCCCCGAGCAACTCGCATTGGGACTGGCCTTACCTGAGGCCACCAGAGCGGGTCCCTGAGGTCCCCGTCTTAAGTCGAGAGCACCTGCACCAGCTCGAGAAAATGCAGGAGGTTCTCCCCTCCAGGGGAGATGAGGCCCATTTCCTCTGAGGCGTCCCCAGGCTAATTACACCTAACCTCTGGAACTTTCAAAGGGTCCTTCACACCATTGCTGCAACTCAAGAAGTTCCCCGACGTACCCGTCTCCACTCGAGAGAAGCACGAGAGTCCCGCCCACATCCAGAGGAGCCCCGTTTCCGCCTCCATAGCTCGAGAGGAGGGATCTTTCCCTGCGTGGTCGGGAAAGAATTCCCGGCGTTCCCGTCGCATCTCAATTGGAGGCGCTCTCCACAGGAAAGGAGAGAGGAACTCCAGGGTCGTGCCACCATTCCCAGAGTCTTCCAGACGTCTCAGTCCATTCCTGGGAAACCTGTTTTCCCTGCACTGCCTCGACTTTCAAGCCAAGGATCGACTCACACCTCGGTGGCACGTGGGACAGCCCTGTGGGAAAGCCTGGTGGGAAAGCCTCGTGGGAAAGCCTCGAGGGAAAGCCTCGAGGGAATGCCACAGATCCCTTGTTCCACGTGAAGGAAAGGGAGACACTGCGGCTACAGCTCAGGAGGAAATCGCACGTGCATGCCCCCACTCGAGACGAGGACTGACTACCCTGGGGAGACTCCAGAAGTACCCCAAGATCCATGTCAGCACTGGAGAGGAATCCTCAGGTTCCGGCACTGACTCCCACACAAGGTTTTAGGCCCCAGCATCGACGGGAGAGGAAACCTTAGAGGCCCCCGAGAGTCCCCGAGCAACTCGCATGGGGACTGGCCTTTCCTGAGGCCACCAGAGCGGGTCCCTGAGGTCCCCGTCGTAAGTCGAGAACAGCTGCCCCAACACGAGAAAATCCAGGAGGTTCTCCCATCCGGGCGAGATGAGATCCAATTCCGCTGAGGCGTCTCCAGGCTTATAACACCTAAACTCTGGAACTACAAAGGGTCCTTCACACCATTGTTGCAACTCAACAAGGACCCCGACATACCCGTTTCCACTCGAGAGGAAGCACGAGAGTCCTGCCCACATCCAGAGGAGCCCCGTTTCGGCCTCCTAGCTCGAGAGGAGGGATCCTTTCCCTGCGTGGTCGGGAAAGAATTCCCGGCGTTCCCGTCGCATCTCAAGAGGAGGCGCTCTTCACAGGAAAGGCGAGAGGAACTCCAGGGACGTGCCACCATTCCCAGAGTCCCCCAGATGTGTCAGTCCATTCCAAGGGAAACCTGTTTTCCCTGCACTGCCTCGACTTTCAAGCCGAGGATCGACTCACACCACGGTGGCACTTGGGACAGCCCTGTGGGAAAGCCTCGTGGGAAAGCCTCGTGGGAAAGCCTCGAGGGAAAGCCCCTGATCCCTTGATCCTCCGCGAAGGGAGGCGTGACACTGCTGCTACAGCTCGGAAGGAAAGCGCACGCGCATGCCCCCACTCGAGACGAGGGCTGACTCCCCTGGGGAGACTCCAGAAGAAGCCCAGGATCCATGTCAGCACTGGAGAGGAATGCTCATGACCGGCACCGACTCCACACAAGATCTTAGGCCCCGGCATCGTCGGGAGAGGAATCCCGAGAGGACCCCGAACAACTCGCATCGGGCATGGCCTTTCTGAGGCCACCAGAGCGGGTCCCTGAGGTCCTCGTCGTAAGTCGAGAGCACTGCCACAACTCGAGGAAAATCCAGGAGGTTCTCCCCTCCAGGCGAGATGAGGCCCGTTTCCGCTGAGGCGTCTCGAGGCTAATCACACCTAACCTCTGGAACTTCCAAAGGGTCCTTCACACCCTTGCTGCAACTCAAGAAGTTCCCCGACATACCGGTCTCCACTCGAGAGGAAGCACGAGAGTTCTGCCCACATCCAGATGAGCCCCGTGTCCGCCTCCTAGCTCGAGAGGAGGGATCCTTCCCTGCGTGGTCGGGAAAGAATTCCAGGCGTTCCCGTCGCATCTCAAGAGGAGGCCCTTCCGCCGGAAAGGCGAGAGGATCTCCAGGGTCGTCCACCATTACCTGAGTCCCACAGATGTCTCAGTCCATTCCAGGGAAACCTGTTTTCCCTGCACTGCCTCGACTTTCAAGCCGAGGATCGACTCACACCATGGTGGCTCCTGGGACAGCCTTGTGGAAAGCCACGTGGGAAAGCCTCGTGGGAAAGCTCGAGGGAAAGCCACAGATCTCTTGATCCACGCAAAGGGAATCGTGACACTGCTGCTACAGCTCGGGGAGGACAGCGCACGTGCATGCCCCACTCAAGATGAGGACTGACTCCCCTGGGGAGACTCCAGAATTACCCAAAGATCCATGTCAGCACTGGAGAGGAATCCTCACGTTCCGGCACCAACTCCACACAAGACCTTAGGTGCCGGCATTAACGGAGGGGAATCACAAGAGGCCCCGACAACGCG
>NW_017216443.1:0-13190 GCF_001704415.2 Capra hircus
CACTGCCAAGGCTTCAGCAGTGAGAGCTCTGTCAGAGGAAGGAAGGGGCAACTGCAGGGCTCCTCCAGCGGTTTCTAGGCCGCCTAGAATCAGCGCCGCCACCGAGAGCACCAGGCTCCAGGGCCCCTGGCTGGGGTTTTCAGCCCGCACACACGGAGGCTGATTCCTTGGGTGCCCAGAAAGTGTATGACAGACGTAGGTTCCCTAGCACTCCTCCTCCCCAGCAGAGACATGTGCAGGTGGTTTGGGGCCTGATCCTGCGTGTCTGGGTTCCTGCCCACCAGCCCCAACTCAGGGGAAGCAGCCCCTGAGGCAAGACCTGCTGGAGGAGCCCTGCGCCCCCGCCTGATAGGCGAGTGCACAGCCAGCAGGGAAGCGAGCCTCCTCGGGGGAAGAGGAGGCAGCCCAGCCCCGTCAAGTTGAAAGCCCTGCTTGCACGGAGCTAAGTGCGCCTCCAGTACGGCAGAGCTCTAGCTCTGCTCAGAGCCCCGATCTGGCAGAGTTCCTGGCGCGAGGCTGCTCTGCCGGGGGCTAGCCTTGCCCAGACTTGCCTTGCTTTTAGGCTGCCTCTCCAGGAAGGAGCAGGCAGCAGGAGCCTGGGAGTCGCCACTGGCGCCTTTCTTGCCTCAGCTCCAATCCTGCCTTGCCTTTGCACTTAGGTCCCAGTCCTCCTTAAGGAGAGCTTAGGGGCTGGTGGGTTGCACACTGCCAAGGGCTCCAGCAGTGAGAATTCTGTCAGAGGGAAGGGAAGGGCAACTGCAGGGCTCCTCCAGCGGTTGCTTGGCCGCCCAGATTCAGCGCCACACGGAGAGCACCAGGCTCCCAGGTCCCCTGGCTGGGGTTTTCAGCCCCGCACACACGGAGGCTGATTCCTTGGGTGCCCAGAAAGTGTATGACAGACGTAGGTTCCCTAGCACTCTCCTCCCCAGCAGAGACATGTGCAGGTGTTTGGGGCCTGATCCTGCGTGTCTGGGTTCCTGCCCACAGCCCCAACTCAGGGGAAGCAGCCCCTGAGGCAAGACCTGCTGGAGGAGCCCTGCGCCCCCGCCTGATAGGCGAGTGCACAGCCAGCAGGGAAGCGAGCCTCCTCGGGGGAAGAGGAGGCAGCAAGTCCCCGTCAAGCTGAAATCCCTGCTTACACGAAGCTAAGTGCGACTCCAGTACGGCAGATCTCTAGCTCTGTTCAGAGGCCCGATCTGGCAGAGTTCCTGGCACCAAGATGCTCTGCCATAGGCGAGCCTTGCGCAGACTTGCCTTGCTTTAAGGCTCCCTCCCCAGGAAGGAGCAGGCTGTGTGAGGCTCGGAAACGCCACTGGCGCCTTCCTGGCTTCAGCTCTACCCCTGCCTTGCCTTTGCACTTAGGTCCCAAGCGTCCTTGAGGAGGGCTTAGGGGCTGGTGGGTTGCACACTGCCAAGGGCTCCAGCAGTGAAAGCTCTGTCAGAGGGAAGCGAAGGGCAACAGCAGGGCTCCTTCAGCGGTTCCTTGGCCGCCCAGACAAAGCTCCGCACGGAGAGCACCAGGTTCCAAGGGCCCCTGGCTGGGTTTTGCATCCCCACACTCCCAGAGGCTGACTCCGTGGGTGCCTAGAAAGTGTGTGAGAGACGTAGGTTCCCTAGCACTCTCCTCCCCAGCAGAGACATGTGCAGGTGGTTGGGGCCTTATCCTGCGTGTCTGGGTTCCCGCCCACAGCCTCAACTCAGGGGAAGCAGCCCCTGAGGCAAGACCTGCTGGAGGAGCCCTGCGCGCCCGCCTGATAGGCGAGAGCACAGCCAGCAGTGTAGCGAGCCTCCTCGGGAGAAGAGGAGGCAGCCGAGCCCAGTCAAGAGGAAAGCCCTGCTTGCACGGAGCTAAGTGGGCCTCCAGTACGGCAGAGCTCTAGCTCTGCTCAGAGCCCCGATCTGGCAGAGTTTCTGGCGCGAGGCTGCTCGGCCGGGGGCTCGCCTTGCCCAGACTTGCCTTGCTTTTAGGCTCCCTCCCCAGGAAGGAGCTGTCTGAGCGAGCCTGGGAGACGCCACTGGTGCCTTCCTTGCCTCAGCTCCAATCCTGCCTTGCCTTTGCACATAGGTGCCAGGCGTCGTTGGGGAGGGCTTAGGGGGTGGTGGGTTGCACACTGCCAAGGGCTTCAGCAGTGAGAGCTCTGTCAGAGGGAAGGGAAGGGCAACTGCAGGGCTCCTCCAGCGGTTTCTAGGCCGCCTAGAATCAGCGCCGCACCGAGAGCACCAGGCTCCCAGGGCCCCTGGCTGGGGTTTTCAGCCCCGCACACACGGAGGCTGATTCCTTGGGTGCCCAGAAAGTGTATGACAGACGTAGGTTCCCTAGCACTCTCCTCCCCAGCAGAGACATGTGCAGGTGGTTTGGGGCCTGATCCTGCGTGTCTGGGTTCCTGCCCACAGCCCCAACTCAGGGGAAGCAGCCCCTGAGGCAAGACCTGCTGGAGGAGCCCTGCGCCCCCGCCTGATAGGCGAGTGCACAGCCAGCAGGGAAGCGAGCCTCCTCGGGGGAAGAGGAGGCAGCCAAGTCCCCGTCAAGCTGAAATCCCTGCTTACACGGAAGCTAAGTGCGACTCCAGTACGGCAGATCTCTAGCTCTGTTCAGAGGCCCGATCTGGCAGAGTTCCTGGCACCAAGATGCTCTGCCATAGGCGAGCCTTGCGCAGACTTGCCTTGCTTTAAGGCTCCCTCCCCAGGAAGGAGCAGGCTGTGTGAGGCTCGGAATCGCCACTGGCGCCTTCCTGGCTTCAGCTCTACCCCTGCCTTGCCTTTGCACTTAGGTCCCAAGCGTCCTTGAGGAGGGCTTAGGGGCTGGTGGGTTGCACACTGCCAAGGGCTCCAGCAGTGAAAGCTCTGTCAGAGGGAAGCGAAGGGCAACAGCAGGGCTCCTTCAGCGGTTCCTTGGCCGCCCAGACAAAGCTCCGCACGGAGAGCACCAGGTTCCAAGGGCCCCTGGCTGGGTTTTGCATCCCCACACTCCCAGAGGCTGACTCCGTGGGTGCCTAGAAAGTGTGTGAGAGACGTAGGTTCCCTAGCACTCTCCTCCCCAGCAGAGACATGTGCAGGTGGTTGGGGCCTTATCCTGCGTGTCTGGGTTCCCGCCCACAGCCCCAACTCAGGGGAAGCAGCCCCTGAGGCAAGACCTGCTGGAGGAGCCCTGCGCGCCCGCCTGATAGGCGAGAGCACAGCCAGCAGTGTAGCGAGCCTCCTCGGGAGAAGAGGAGGCAGCCGAGCCCAGTCAAGAGGAAAGCCCTGCTTGCACGGAGCTAAGTGGCGCCTCCAGTACGGCAGAGCTCTAGCTCTGCTCAGAGCCCGATCTGGCAGAGTTTCTGGCGCCGAGGCTGCTCGGCCGGGGCTCGCCTTGCCCAGACTTGCCTTGCTTTTAGGCTCCCTCCCCAGGAAGGAGCTGTCTGAGCGAGCCTGGGAGACGCCACTGGTGCCTTCCTTGCCTCAGCTCCAATCCTGCCTTGCCTTTGCACATAGGTGCCAGGCGTCGTTGGGGAGGGCTTAGGGGCTGGTGGGTTGCACACTGCCAAGGGCTCCAGCAGTGAGAGCTCTGTCAGAGGGAAGGGAAGGGCAACTGCAGGGCTCCTCCAGCGGTTTCTAGGCCGCCTAGAATCAGCGCCGCACCGAGAGCACCAGGCTCCCAGGGCCCCTGGCTGGGGTTTTCAGCCCCGCACACACGGAGGCTGATTCCTTGGGTGCCCAGAAAGTGTATGACAGACGTAGGTTCCCTAGCACTCTCCTCCCCAGCAGAGACATGTGCAGGTGTTTGGGGCCTGATCCTGCGTGTCTGGGTTCCTGCCCACAGCCCCAACTCAGGGGAAGCAGCCCCTGAGGCAAGACCTGCTGGAGGAGCCCTGCGCCCCCGCCTGATAGGCGAGTGCACAGCCAGCAGGGAAGCGAGCCTCCTCGGGGGAAGAGGAGGCAGCCGAGCCCAGTCAAGAGGAAAGCCCTGCTTGCACGGAGCTAAGTGCGCCTCCAGTACGGCAGAGCTCTAGCTCTGCTCAGAGCCCCGATCTGGCAGAGTTTCTGGCGCGAGGCTGCTCTGCCGGGGGCTCGCCTTGCCCAGACTTGCCTTGCTTTTAGGCTGCCCTCCCCAGGAAGGAGCTGTCTGAGCGAGCCTGGGAGATCGCCACTGGCGCCTTTCCTTGCCTCAGCTCCAATCCTGCCTTGCCTTTGCACATAGGTGCCAGGCGTCGTTGAGGAGGGCTTAGGGGGCTGGTGGGTTGCACACTGCCAAGGGCTTCCAGCAGTGAGAAGCTCTGTCAGAGGGAAGGGAAGGGCAACTGCAGGGCTCCTCCAGCGGTTTCTAGGCCGCCTAGAATCAGCGCCGCACCGGAGAGCACCAGGCTCCCAGGGCCCCTGGCTGGGGTTTTCAGCCCCGCACACACGGAGGCTGATTCCTTGGGTGCCCAGAAAGTGTATGACAGACGTAGGTTCCCTAGCACTCTCCTCCCCAGCAGAGACATGTGCAGGTGGTTTGGGGCCTGATCCTGCGTGTCTGGGTTCCTGCCCACAGCCCCAACTCAGGGGAAGCAGCCCCTGAGGCAAGACCTGCTGGAGGAGCCCTGCGCCCCCGCCTGATAGGCGAGTGCACAGCCAGCAGGGTAAGCGAGCCTCCTCGGGGGAAGAGGAGGCAGCCCAGCCCCGTCAAGTTGAAAGCCCTGCTTGCACGGAGCTAAGTGCGCCTCCAGTACGGCAGAGCTCTAGCTCTGCTCAGAGCCCCGATCTGGCAGAGTTCCTGGCGCGAGGCTGCTCTGCCGGGGGCTAGCCTTGCCCAGACTTGCCTTGCTTTTAGGCTGCCTCTCCCAGGAAGGAGCAGGCTAGCAGGAGCCTGGGAGATCGCCACTGGCGCCTTCCTTGCCTCAGCTCCAATCCTGCCTTGCCTTTGCACATTAGGTCCCAGGCGTCCTTGGGGAGGGCTTAGGGGCTGGTGGGTTGCACACTGCCAAGGGCTCCAGCAGTGAGAACTCTGTCAGAGGGAAGGGAAGGGCAACTGCAGGGCTCCTCCAGCGGTTGCTTGGCCGCCCAGATTCAGCGCCACACGGAGAGCACCAGGCTCCCAGGGCCCCTGGCTGGGGTTTTCAGCCCCGCACACACGGAGGCTGATTCCTTGGGTGCCCAGAAAGTGTATGACAGACGTAGGTTCCCTAGCACTCTCCTCCCCAGCAGAGACATGTGCAGGTGTTTGGGGCCTGATCCTGCGTGTCTGGGTTCCTGCCCACAGCCCCAACTCAGGGGAAGCAGCCCCTGAGGCAAGACCTGCTGGAGGAGCCCTGCGCCCCCGCCTGATAGGCGAGTGCACAGCCAGCAGGGAAGCGAGCCTCCTCGGGGGAAGAGGAGGCAGCAAGTCCCCGTCAAGCTGAAATCCCTGCTTACACGAAGCTAAGTGCGACTCCAGTACGGCAGATCTCTAGCTCTGTTCAGAGGCCCGATCTGGCAGAGTTCCTGGCACCAAGATGCTCTGCCATAGGCGAGCCTTGCGCAGACTTGCCTTGCTTTAAGGCTCCCTCCCCAGGAAGGAGCAGGCTGTGTGAGGCTCGGAAACGCCACTGGCGCCTTCCTGGCTTCAGCTCTACCCCTGCCTTGCCTTTGCACTTAGGTCCCAAGCGTCCTTGAGGAGGGCTTAGGGGCTGGTGGGTTGCACACTGCCAAGGGCTCCAGCAGTGAAAGCTCTGTCAGAGGGAAGCGAAGGGCAACAGCAGGGCTCCTTCAGCGGTTCCTTGGCCGCCCAGACAAAGCTCCGCACGGAGAGCACCAGGTTCCAAGGGCCCCTGGCTGGGTTTTGCATCCCCACACTCCCAGAGGCTGACTCCGTGGGTGCCTAGAAAGTGTGTGAGAGACGTAGGTTCCCTAGCACTCTCCTCCCCAGCAGAGACATGTGCAGGTGGTTGGGGCCTGATCCTGCGTGTCTGGGTTCCCGCCCACAGCCCCAACTCAGGGGAAGCAGCCCCTGAGGCAAGACCTGCTGGAGGAGCCCTGCGCGCCCGCCTGATAGGCGAGAGCACAGCCAGCAGTGTAGCGAGCCTCCTCGGGAGAAGAGGAGGCAGCCGAGCCCAGTCAAGAGGAAAGCCCTGCTTGCACGGAGCTAAGTGCGCCTCCAGTACGGCAGAGCTCTAGCTCTGCTCAGAGCCCCGATCTGGCAGAGTTCCTGGCGCGAGGCTGCTCCTGCCGGGGGCTAGCCTTGCCCAGACTTGCCTTGCTTTTAGGCTGCCTCTCCAGGAAGGAGCAGGTCTGAGCGAGCCTGGGAGATCGCCACTGGCGCCTTCCTTGCCTCAGCTCCAATCCTGCCTTGCCTTTGCACATAGGTGCCAGGCGTCGTTGGGGAGGGCTTAGGGGGTGGTGGGTTGCACACTGCCAAGGGCTTCAGCAGTGAGAGCTCTGTCAGAGGGAAGGGAAGGGCAACTGCAGGGCTCCTCCAGCGGTTTCTAGGCCGCCTAGAATCAGCGCCGCACCGAGAGCACCAGGCTCCCAGGGCCCCTGGCTGGGGTTTTCAGCCCCGCACACACGGAGGCTGATTCCTTGGGTGCCCAGAAAGTGTATGACAGACGTAGGTTCCCTAGCACTCTCCTCCCCAGCAGAGACATGTGCAGGTGTTTGGGGCCTGATCCTGCGTGTCTGGGTTCCTGCCCACAGCCCCAACTCAGGGGAAGCAGCCCCTGAGGCAAGACCTGCTGGAGGAGCCCTGCGCCCCCGCCTGATAGGCGAGTGCACAGCCAGCAGGGAAGCGAGCCTCCTCGGGGGAAGAGGAGGCAGCCCAGCCCCGTCAAGTTGAAAGCCCTGCTTGCACGGAGCTAAGTGCGCCTCCAGTACGGCAGAGCTCTAGCTCTGCTCAGAGCCCCGATCTGGCAGAGTTCCTGGCGCGAGGCTGCTCTGCCGGTGGCTAGCCTTGCCCAGTCTTGCCTTGCTTTTAGGCTGCCTCTCCAGGAAGGAGCAAGCAGCAGGAGCCTGGGAGTCGCCACTGGCGCCTTTCTTGCCTCAGCTCCAATCCTGCCTTGCCTTTGCACATAGGATGCCAGGCGTCGTTGGGAGGGCTTAGGGGCTGGTGGGTTGCACACTGCCAAGGGCTCCAGCAGTGAGAACTCTGTCAGAGGGAAGGGAAGGGCAACTGCAGGGCTCCTCCAGCGGTTGCTTGGCCGCCCAGATTCAGCGCCACACGGAGAGCACCAGGCTCCCAGGGCCCCTGGCTGGGGTCTTCTGTCCGGACACCCGGAGGCTGATTCCGTGGGCGCCCAGAAAGTGTATGACAGAGGTAGGTTCCCTAGCACTCTCCTCCCCAGCAGAGACATGTGCAGGTGTTTGGGGCCTGATCCTGCGCGTCTGGGTTTCCCGCCCACAGCCCAAACTCAGGGGAAGCAGCCCCTGAGGCAAGACCTGCTGGAGGAGCCCTGCGCCCCCGCCTGATAGGCGAGTGCACAGCCAGCAGGGAAGCGAGCCTCCTCGGGGGAAGAGGAGGCAGCCCAGCCCCGTCAAGTTGAAAGCCCTGCTTGCACGGAGCTAAGTGCGCCTCCAGTACGGCAGATCTCTAGCTCTGTTCAGAGGCCCGATCTGGCAGAGTTCCTGGCGCCAAGATGCTCTGCCATAGGCGAGCCTTGCGCAGACTTGCCTTGCTTTTAGGCTCCCTCCCCAGGAAGGAGCAGGCTGTGTGAGGCCTGGGAAACGCCACTGGCGCCTTCCTGGCTTCAGCTCTACCCCTGCCTTGCCTTTGCACTTAGGTCCCAGCGTCCTTGAGGAGGGCTTAGGGGCTGGTGGGTTGCACACTGCCAAGGGCTCCAGCAGTGAAAGCTCTGTCAGAGGGAAGCGAAGGGCAACAGCAGGGCTCCTTCAGCGGTTGCTTGGCCGCCCAGACTAAGCTCCGCACGGAGAGCACCAGGTTCCAAGGGCCCCTGGCTGGGTTTTGCATCCCCACACTCCCAGAGGCTGACTCTGTGTGTGCCTAGAAAGTGTGTGAGAGACGTATGTTCCCTAGCACTCTCCTCCCCAGCAGAGACATGTGTTTGGGAGGGCTTAGGGATCGCTGAGTTCCACACTTCCAAGGGCTCCAGCACTGAGAGCTCTGTCGACGGGAAGGGAAGGGCAACTGCAGAGCTCCTTCAGCTGTTGCTTGGCTGTCCAGACTCAGCGCCACATTGAGAGCACCATGCACCCAGGCCCCTGGGTGGTGTCTGCAGCCAGCAGGCTGGCGACTCACTTGTGGTCTCCCATCATTTGCCTGAAATACATAGGTTCCCTAATGCTCTTCTCCCCAGCAGAGCTGTGTGCAGGTTGTTGGGGCCTGCCCCTGCGTGTCTGGGTTCCCGCCCACAACCCCAGCTCAGGGGAAGTAACCCCTGAGCCAAGACCTGCAGGAGGCGAGGTATGGCTCCGCCTGGAAGCCGAGTGCACAGGACAAGTGGAAGGGAGCCTCCTCCGGGGAAGAGGAGGCAGCCCAGTCGCCTGCTGCTGCAAGCCTTGCTGGGGTGGAGCCGAGTGCGCCTCCAGTATGGCAGAGCTCCAGCTCCGCTGAGAGCCCTGATCTGGCAGAGTTCCTTGCGCGAGGCTGCTCTGCCTGGGGCGAGCCTTGCCCAGACTTGCCTGGCTTCTAGACTTCCTGCCCAGGAAGGAGCAGTCTGCACGAGGTTGGGAGACGCCACTGGCACCTTCCTGGCCTCAGCTCTGCTCCTGCCTTGCCTTTGCACCTAGGCCCCAGGCGTTCTTGTGGTGGCTTAGGGGCCGGTGGCTTCCACACTGCCAAGGGCTCCAACAGTGAGAGCTCTGTTCGAGGGAAATGAAGGGTATATTTGGAATGCAATCGTTTATCAGATGTGAGACCCACACCTTCACCCTGAACCCTCACCCCGAGCCCTTACCCTCGCCCTCACCCACACCCTCACCCTGAACCCTTACCCTCACCCTCACCTTGAAGCCTTACCCTCACCCTCACCCCTAACCCTAACCCTCACGCCTCACCCCTCACCCTAACAAGTTGGGGGGCTGTTCTGCACACTGTAACCTTAACCCTTCCCTCACCCGACACCCTATCCACATCCTAACCCTAACCCACTTCATAGTCACGCCCTCAACCCTATACTTACCCTTGAAGTACGTACCTGCATCATCTTCGTTTTGGACACTTCCCATGCATAACAAAAGACAAGGTTGGAATGTTTCAAACATCGATCCAAGACCCATTATCCACATAAAAGGGATATAAATACTCTGATCACATCATTTAAATCTCTTGCATCACCAAAATACCTCTCCACCACGTATCCAATCGCCATTGATGGATCACATCTATCTCATACATTTTATAACTTAGCAATCAGATACGCACCCGTAATCTGGGTAATTATATACACAGGATATATTGATACCATAAATATTTCAACAAATTCCACTTTCTACGATGAGTTCAATCTTCACAAAAGTAGGATGAACGGCACCTGTTTCCACTAGGATCCATAGCATTGCACAAAGTGACAGTGAGCGTGAAAATCTTAATGATGACCACCGGAAAGAAGGTCAGCACGGCTGATATCACAGATTTTTCAGTGTTCCAATACGACTTCTACCCAAATCCATAAAGAAAGACATACGCATAGGAAACTACAAATTGAAAGCAAGTCTATTGAGATAAATATTGGACATCAATTGTATGAATCTTTAAGGCATCACTGCAGACATTCTTCAGACATTCTTCAAATTCATAGAATGACAACAAAGTATGGCTACGTACAATCCATTCGGTTTTATAAACCACTCATGAATAACCTCACAAGCCATTGAAAACCAGATGACACTTTCAAATAGCTTTGATCTACAAACAAGGCTGTAAGACAGAAAGTTAAAATCGAAATACATGAACTAAATCCTCAATAGATATGAAAACATCCCTTGGTAGTGAAGTCGATTCACATTAGTTATTAGGGCTTTCATGCACAGATCCACGGGGCATATACAGAACCATTCCTCCAACAAAACTGAAGAATGACTTTAAAATCGCAAACAAAACATGAGTATATGTGTTCACACACTTCATGGAGCAAGGGTTTCTTCGATCTGAAAACTGGCGTCGATGAAGGACTGTGTGAAGAAGACTTCAAAGTCTATTTGGCAAACACAGCCTACGTTGGCTATATTTAGTCCTCAGATGAATGGAATGTCATGAGTACTGGGCGTTTCAAAGAAGCAGCCTGTGAAGCTCTGGACGCTTATTGGGATGCGTGGTATACCACATTCACACGTTTCAGTAGCATTGGTGCAAAAACGATACACTTCTCAGGGGAAGCTTCTACATGGACTCTTGGGATCAGAGCTCTAACTCATACACACATACTTTTCCTTTGAAAATGATCCTGCATGATAAGCAAACAAAACACTGGATGAACACCTAGACGGTGAGCTCTGTACTAAATGATTTGAAAGCCAGTAGATGGAATGAGCTGATGAGGAAGACTACAAACGAGTCATCTTCTTCAACTTGGTCAAACTGCTCATAGTCATACAAGTGAATGAAAAGTGGAGCCTGTTGTCATTCAATCTGTTGAAAAGAAAGAGAATAATACAACAAATTAGCAAATCTTATTTTCTTCATAAACATTATATTATTTCTGCACAGCTTTCTTACTGGCATGAATAGAATATCTGCAATAATCACTTGTCACAGTGAAATGGATTCACATTCGATATCGATTCACATCTAGAATTGATGCCATAGCTGTTTGATACTATTGCTTGAGTGAATGCAACTTATGTGACTTCACAAACTACAAACACGACTAACATAATAGGTATTAAAAAACCTTGAGTGACATGAGCGTGAAGACTTAGTAGAGTTGCTCTCAAGAATCATGATACTATTCTTCACTCCAGCCATAGGACTGGAATCTGTACATTAACACCCCTGCAAAAGAAACGGGAAGGATAGAATAATAATAAAGGAACTTCATAACTATATTCCTACTGTCAACATTCAACACTATGTTTTCTTTTCAACTGACTTTCATATTTGGTCTACTGTAACCTCTTCTGTGTTCATTTTATGCTAAACTTATTGCCAACAGTAAAATTACCATATGAGCTCTAATGAATTTTTTTACTTGCAAAGCTAGTGATAGAACCAAAGGCCAATATCTACATCAAACAGGAGGAATGGAATGGAAACTGTAAACAATTTTATGGAATAGCATTTCCGTGCTCCTATTCAGTCAAACGGACATTCCAAAGGATGTGATTTTTCTGAAAGTTTATTTCGGAAACTTGGAAGTGGATGACTGCAAACAATAAAACGAATAATATATTGATACATAATACGAATAATATACAGTGGGTCATTCTTTTTTCTATTCTGCCACAGCTAACTGACTGGAAGTCAGTTGTCGTAACTACTACTAACAGAAGACCCTCACCGATGAGTGAAGATATATAGGAAAATCCATAATAGATCTAAAAAACCGTCAAAGATAAAATGGTCATGAAAAAATACAGTGACAGTTTAGTTGGTATAAGAAACAGGATGATTATGAAAGCAAAGCCAACAATCATGGATAGGCCATGGAAGCCCGTGGCTGTCACGAGTGTTGACTTGCATCCTTCATCTGAGGTTGTTAAAAGTGCGTGGTAAAATCCAGAGGTTTGCAGCAGTGGTAACCTCCTGAGCAGACTGAAATCCAAAGGGTTTCCAGAATATCCTGACGATTTCCATCTACTAGGCTGTGGTGAGCTCAAGCAATACATACTCCAGAGGACAGAAGACAGACGTCTACTGCACTTAGGGAGAAAGGGAATGTTGCTGCTCGGCCTAGTACAAGTGTAGAAGCAACACCTCGGTGATTCGATCTTTAAAGACTCCATACATATGAGAAAGACTGGTATGAATAATCCTTCAGAAGCGCCTTCTCAGACCTCCTCCCATCATAAGCACAAGCATAATGAAAACACTGAGTTTTCATGGGCTCACGCAAAATTAGACTCACTTATGACTTTGCTTTGAGAAGAGTTGAACTACTCATTGTTTAAGAGAAATGACCCTTTCTTCTCTGAAGACTTGTGAATCATTCATAGGGTGTGGTGAATAAACTACTTAAGGATCTAATCCATAAAAATGCGATAGGCTAAGCACAGAGATGTTTTTCTCCCTTTCTCAAAGGATGGAACATTTTGTATTTGCACTGACTTTATGTCTTGACTTCATGTACAATTAGATATTGATTTTTTTAGTTGACATACAATAGGACTAAAAATATCGATATAATACTGATAACTCATGTTGGTATGTGTGGTTGTCACATAGGATTCACAGGAGATTTAGATTCACAGTTGTCAACGTAAAGGATGAATGCTATTTAGCTTCTTCGTGACTCCTAGACCACGAATGAAGAGTTTTCCTCAACATATTTCACTGAGGGAAATACAAGGATGATAGGCATAATACTATGCTTCGACTCACGGATATCGAAGCATTGTTCACAATACAGATCTGATTTTCGAAAATCAGGGTTCTTTCAGTGTCCTTGAACAGCATTTGTTTTTCTGGATACAGAAGAAAAAACTCATGAGTATCAAACTGGTTCCCAGAAACATGTGTATGAATTGTTATCTTCCTGAACCAGGGATCAAACCCACATCACTTCCACCTCCTGCACTGGTAGGCAGAGTATTTCTTGATCAACTGCGCCACCTGGGAATCGACATACATTTCAAGGACCACTGCCATCAGCTTCTACTGTTCATGACCAAACTAGGAGAAACAACATTGGAAGAAGGACTCATAAGGGTACTCATAGGAAGTACTCATAAGTCAAGGAACCGTTCTACTGGGTCCTCTCGTTATTACTGGGACAAGTCAGTTCCTCCGATGATGATGGGTATAACTGAAAAATTATTACAAATGCATGGGATGCGATGTCTACATGATAAATGTGTTCCTCTTATACTATTGCTTCAGGGATGTCTACTTCCGCATGAACGACTGCACTACAAGGGATGCCTGCTATTCCAGCTCAAGCAACAGATAGTCAAGTGCAGATCATTGTCCTTTGTTGAAAATAATCAGCAGTTTGTCAACATAGGGAACATGCCGGAGGAACCCTTGGGATGGAACTCTAAAAACAGGTTGGGCCCTCTTTTTGCCAGGCCCTGCGATAAAATACAAATCAGAAAAAGAAAAATAGCATCGGTTTTGTCAGGACTTCCTCATCTTTTCTTTCTCGGTA
>NW_017216444.1:0-13190 GCF_001704415.2 Capra hircus
AGGAAAAGCGTACGTGCATGCCCCCACTCGAGACGAGGACTGACTCCCTGGGAGAGACCCAGAAGTAACCCAAGATCGATGTCAGCACTGGAGAGGAATCCTCAGGTTCAGGCACCGACTCCACACAAGGTCTTAGGTCCCGGCATCGATGGGAGAGGCATCCCGAGAGGCCCCCGAGCAACGCGCTTGTGGACTGGCCTTTCCTGAGGCCACCAGAGCGGGTCCCTGAGATACCCGTCGTATGTCGAGAGCACCTGCAGCAACTCGAGAAAATCCAGGAGGTTCTCTCCCTCCAGGCGAGGTGAGGCTCCTTTCTGCTGAGGTGTCTCGAGGCTAATCACACCTACCCTCTGGAACTTCCAAAGGGTCCTTCACACCCTTCCTGCAACTCAACAAGTTCCCGGATATACCGTCTCCACTCGAGAGGAAGCACGAGCGTCCCGCCCACATCCAGAGGAGCCCCGTTACCGCCTCCTAGCTCGAGAGGTGGGATCCTTTCTCTGCTTCATCGGAAAGGATTCCCGCCATTCCCGCCGCATCTCAAGAGGAGGCGCTCTCCACAGGAAAAGGCGAGAGGAACTCCAGGGTCGATGCCTACCATTCCACAGGAGTCCCCCAGATGTCTCAGTCCATTCCAGGGAAACCTGCTTTCCCTGCACTGACTCGACTTTCACGCCGAGGATCCGACTCACACCCATGGTGCACGTGGGACAGCCCTGTGGGAAAGCCTCGGTGTGGAAAAGCCTCGAGGGAAAGCCACAGATCCCTTGATCCACGCGACGGGAAGCTGTGACACTGCTGCTACAGTTCCTGAGGAGAGCTGCACGTGCATGCCCCCACATGAGATGAGCACAGACTCCCCTAGGGGAAACTCCAGAAGTAAGCCCAAGATCCATGTCAGCACTGAAGAGGAATCCTCCGGTTCCAGGCCCCGACTCCACAAAAGGTCTTAGGCCCCGACATCGAAGGGAGAGGAATCCCGAAAGGCGCCCTTGCAACTCCCATGGGCACTGGCCTTTCCTGAGGCCACCAGAGCGGGTCCCTGAGGTCCCTGTCGTAACTCGAGAGACCTGCCCAACTCTGGAAAATCCAGGAGGTTCTCCCCTCCAGGCGAGATAAGGCCCATTTCCTCTGAGGCGTCTGGAGGCTCATCACACCTAAATTCTGGAAATTCCAAAAGGGTCCTTGCTGCAACTCAAGAAGTTCCCCGACATACCCGTCGCCACTCGAGAGGAAGCACGAGAGTCCCGCCCACATCCAGAGGAGCCCCCATTTCTCCCTCATAGCTCGAGACGGAGGGTATCCTTTCTCTGTGTGTCGGGAAAGAATTCCTGGGGTTTCCCGTCGCATCTCCAGAGGAGGCGCTCTCCACAGGAAAGGCGAGAGGAGCTCCAGGGTCGTGCCACCATTCCCAGAGTCCCCCAGATATCTCAGTCCATTCCAGGGAAAACCTGTTTTCCCCGGCACTGCCTCGACTTTCAAGCCGAGGATTGACTCACACCATGGTGGCACGTGGGACAGCCTTGTGGAAAAGCCTCGTGGGAAAACCTAGTGGGAAATCCTCGAGGGAAAGCCACAGATCCCTTGATCCACGCCAAGGGAAGCGTGACCACTGCTGCTACAGCTCGGGAGGAAAGCGCACGTGCATGCCACCACTGGAGACGAGGACTGACTTCCCTGGGGAGACTCCAGAAGTCCCTCAAGATCCATGTCAGCACTGGAGAGGAATCCTGAGGTTCCCGCACCATCTCCACACAATGTCTTAGGCCCTGGCATCGACGGGAGAGGAATCCTGAGAGGCCCCCGAGCAATTCGCATGGGGACGGGTCTTTCCTGAGGTCACCAGAGCAGGGTCCCTGAGGTCCCGGTCGTAAGATGTGAGCACGTGACTCAACTGGAGAAAATCCAGGAGATTCTCCCCGACAGGCGAGATGAGGCCCATTTCCGCTGAGGTGTCTTGGGGCTAATCACACCTAACATCTAGAACTTCCAAAGCGTCCTTCACACCCTCGCTGCAACTCAAGAAGTTCCCCGACATACCCGTCTCCACTCGAGAGGAAGCACAGGAGTCCTGCCCACATCCAGATGAGCCCCGTTTCCGCCTCATAGCTCGAGAGGTGGGATGCTTTCGCTGCGTGGTCGGGAAAGAATTCCCGGCGTTCCCGTCGCATCTCAAGAGGAGGCGCTCTCCTCAGGGAAGGCGAGAGGAAATCCAGCGTCGTGCCACCATTCCCACAGACCCCCAGATGTCTCAGTCCATTCCAGGGAAAACTGTTTTCCCTGCACTGCCTCGACTTTCAAGCCAAGGATCGACTCTCACCACGGTGGCACGTGGGACAGCCCTGTGGGAAAGCCTCGTGGGAAAGCATCGAGGGAAAGCCACTGCTCCCTTGATCCACATGAAGGGAAGCGTAACACTCCTGCAGGAGCTCGGGAGGAAAGCGCACGTGCCTGACCCCACTCGAGTCGAGGTCTGACTCCCCTGGAGAGACTCCAGAATTACACCAAGATTCATGTCAGCACTGCAGAGGAATCCTCAGGTTCCGGCATCGACTCCATACAAGGTCTTAGGCCCCGGCATCGACGGGAGAGGAATCCCGAAAGGCCCCCTTGCAACTCCCATGGGCACTGGCCTTTCCTGAGGCCACCAGAGCGGGTCCCTGAGGTCCCTGTCGTAACTCGAGAGACCCTGCCCAACTCTAGAAAATACAGGAGGTTCTCCCCTCCAGGCGAGATGAGGCCCATTTCCTCGGAGGCGTCTGGAGGCTCATCACACCTAAACTCTGGAAATTCAAAAGGGTCCTTGCTGCAACTCAAGAAGTTCCCCGACATACCCGTCGCCACTCGAGAGGAAGCACGAGAGTCCCGCCCACATCCAGAGGAGACGCCGTTTTGGTATCGAAGCTCGACATGAGGGATCCTTTCCCTGCTTGGTCTGGAAATAATACCCGCCATTCCGCTCGCATTTCAAGGGGAAGCGCTCTCCACAGGAAAGGCGAGAGGAACTCCAGGGTCATGCCACCATTCACCGAGTCGCCCAGATGTCTCAGTTCATTCCAGAGGAAACTGTTTTTCCTACACTGCCTCGAATTTCACGGCGAGGATCGACTCACACCACGGTGGCACGTGGGATAGCCCTGTCGGAAAGCCTCGTGGGAAATCCTCTTGGGAAAGCCTCGAGGGAAAGCCACAGATCCCTTGATCCACGCGAAGGGAAGCGTATCACTGCTGCTAGAGCTCGGGAGGAAAGCGCACGTGCCTGCCCCAACTCGAGACAAGGACTCACTCCCCTGGGGAGACTCCAGAAGTACCCCAAGATCCATGTCAGCACTGGAGAGGAATCCTCAGGTTCTGGCACCATCTCCACACAAGGTCTTAGGACTCGGCATCGACGGGAGAGAATCCCGAGTGGCCCCCGAGCAATTTGCATGGGGACTGGTCTTTCCTGAGGCCACCAGAGCAGGTCCCTGAGGTCCCGGTCGTAAGTTGTGAGCACCTGCCTCAACTGGAGAAAATCCAGTTTGTTCTTCCCTCCAGGCGAGATGAGGCCCATTTCCGCTGAGCCATATCCAGGCTAATCACACCTAACCTGTGGAACTTCCAAAGGGTCCTTCACACCCTTGCTGCAACTCAAGAAGCTCCCTGACATACCCGTCTCCAGTGGAGAGGAAGCAGGAGAGTCCCGCCCACATAAAGAGGAGCCCCGATTCCGCCTCCTAGTTCGAGAGGAGGGATCCTTACCTGCGTGGTCGGGAAAGAATTCCCGGCGTTCCCATCGCATCTCAAGAGGAGGCGCTCTCCACAGGAAAGGCGAGAGGAAATCCAGGGTTCGTGCCACCATTCCCAGAGTCACCCAGATGTCTCTGTCCATTCCAGGGAAACCTGTTTTCCCTGCAATGCCTCGACTTTCAAGCTGAGCATCGACTCACACCACGGTGGTACGTAGGACAGCCCTGTGGGAAAATTTCCTGGTAATGCCTCCTGTGAAAGCCTGAAGGGAAAGCCAGAGATCCCTTGATCCACGCGAAGGGAAGCGCGACACTGCAGTTACAGCTCGGGAGGAAAGCTCACGTGCATGCTCCCACTCGAGACAAGGACTAACTCCCCTGGGGAGACTCCAGAAGTACCCCAAGATCCATGTCAGCACTGGAGAGGAATCCTCAGGTTCCGGCACCGACTCCACACAAGGTCTTAGGCCCCAGCATCGACGGGAGAGGAATCCCGAGAGGCCCCCGAGGAATTCTCATGGGGACTGGCCTTTACTGATGCCACCAGAGCGGGTCCCTGAGGTCCCCATGGTAAGTCAATAGCACCTGCCGCACCTCGAGAATATCCAGGATGTTCTCCCTTCCAGGAGAGATGAGGCCCATTTCCGCTGAGGCGTCTCGAGTCTAATCACACCTAACCTCTGGAACTTCCAAAGGGTCCTTCACACCCTTGCTGCAACTCAAAAAGTTCCCCTACATACCCGTCTCCACTCGAGAGGAAGCACGCGAGTCCCGCCCACATCGCGAGGAGCCGCGTTTCTGCCTCCTAGCTCGAGAGGAGGGATCCTTTCCCTGCGTGTTCGGGAAAGAATTCCCGGCGTTCCCGTCGCTTCTCAACAGGAGGCCCTCTCCACAGGAAAGGCGAGAGGAACTCCAGGGTCGTGCCGCCATTCCCAGAGTCCCCCAGATGTCTCAGTCCATTCCAGGGAAACCTGTTTTCCCTGCACTGCCTCGACTTTCAAGCCGAGGATCCACTCACACCACGGTGGCACGTGGGACAGCCCTGTGGGAAAGCCTCGTGAAAAGCCTCGTGGGAAAGCCTCGAGGGAAAGCCACACATCTCTTGATCCACGTGAAGGGACGCGAGACACTGCTGCTAGAGCTCGGGAGGAAAGCGCACGTGCATGCTCCCACTCGAGACAAGGACTGACTCCCCTGGGGAGACTCCAGAAGTACCCCAAGATCCATGTCAGCACTGGAGAGGAATCCTCAGGTTCCGGCACCGACTCCACACAAGGTCTTAGGCCCCAGCAACGACGGGAGAGGAATCCCTAGAGGCCCCAGAGGAATTCTCATGGGGACTGGCCTTTCCTGAGGCCACCAGAGCGGGTCCCTGAGGTCCCCGTGGTAAGTCGAGAGCACCTGCCGTAACTCGAGAAAATCCAGGAGGTTCTCCCCTCCAGGCGAGATGAGGCCCATTTCCCCTCATTCGTCTCGAGGGTAATCACACCTAACCTCTGGAACTTGCAAAGGGTCCTTCACACCCTGCTGCAACTCAAGAAGTTCCCCGACATTCCCGACTCCACTGGAGAGGAAGCTCGAGTGTCCCGCCCACGTCAAGAGGAGCCCTGTTTCTGCCTCCTAGCTCGAGAGGAGGGATCCTTTCCCTGCGTGGTCGGGAAAGAATTCCCGGCGTTCCGGTCGCATCTCAACAGGAGGCGCTCTGCACAGGAAAGGCGAGAGGAACTCCAGGGTCGTGTCACCATTCCCAAAGCCCAAAGATGTCTCAGTCCATTCCAGGAAATCATGTTTTCCCTGCACTGCCTCGACTTTCAAGCCGAGGATCGGCTCACACCACGGTGGCACGTGGGACAGCCCTGTGGGAAGCCTCGTGGGAAAGCCTCGAGGGAAAGCCACAGATCCCTTGATCCACACGAAGGAAAGCGTGACACTGCTGCTACAGCTCGGAAGGAAAGCGCAGGTGCATGCCCCCACCCTAGACGAGGACTGACTCCCCTGGGGAGACTCCAGAAGTACCCCAAGATCCATGTCAGCACTGGAGAGGAATCCTCAGGTTACGACTCCGACTCAACACAAGGTCTTAGGCCCCGGTATCAACGGGAGAGGAATCCAGAGAGGCCCCGGAGCAACTCGCATGGGGACTGGCCTTTCCTGAGGCGACCAGAGCTGGTCCCCCCGTCGTAAGTCGAGAGCACTTGCCAAAACTCGAGAAAATCCAGGAGGTTCTGCCGTCCATGCGAGATGAGGCCCATTTCCACTGAGGCGTCTCGAGGCTAATCACACCTAACCTGTGGAACTTCCAAAGGGTCCTTCACACCCTTGCTGCAACTCAAGAAGTTCCCCGACATACCCGTCTCGGCTTGAGAGGAAGCACGAGAGTCACGACCATATCCAGAGGAGCCCCGATTCCGCCTCCTAGCTCGAGAGGAGGGATCCTTTCCCCGCGTGTTCGGGAAAGAATTCCCGGCATTCCCGTCGCATCTCAAGAGGAGGCGCTCTCCACAGGAAAGGGGAGAGGAACTCCAGGGTCGTGCCACAATTCCCAGAGTCCCCCAGTTGTCTCAGTCCATTCCAGGGAAACCTGTTTTCCCTGCACTGCCTCAACTTTCAAGCCAAGGATGGACTCACACCAAGGTGGCACGTGGGACAGCCCTGTGGGAAAGCCACGAGTGAAAGCCTCGTGGGAAAGCCTCGAGGGAAAGCCACAGATCCCTTGATCCACGCGAAGGGAAGCGTGACACTGCTGCTACAGCTCGGGAGGAAGGCGCACATGCATGGCCCCACTCGAGACGAGGACTGACTGCCCTTGTGAGACTCCACAAGTACCCGAAGATCCATGTCATCCTTGGAGAGGAATCCTCAGGTTCCGGCACAGACTCCACATATCGTCTTAGGCCCCGGCATCGACGGGAGAGGAATCCCGAGAGACCCCCGAGCAACTCGCTTGGGGACTGGCCTTTCCTGAAGCCACCAGAGTGGGTCCCTGAGGTCCCCGTCGTAAGTCGAGAGCACCTGCCGCAACTCGAGAAAATCCAGGAGGTTCTCCCCTCCAGACGAGATGAGGCCCATTTCCGCTGAGGCGTCTCGAGGCTAATCACACCTAACCTCTGGAACTTCCAAAGGGTCCTTCACACCCTTGCTGCAACTCAAGAAATTCCCCGACATACCTGTCTCCACTCGAGAGAAAGCACAAGAGTCCCGCCCATATCCAGAAGAGCCCCGTTTCCGCCTCCTATCTCGAGAGGAGGGATCCTTTCCCTGCGTGGTCGGGAATGAATTCTCGGACTTGCCATAGCAGCTCAAGAGGGGGCGCTCTCCACAGGAAAGGCGAGAGGAACTCCAGGGTCGTGCCACCATTCCCAGAGTCCCCCTGATGTCTCAGTCCATTCCAGGGAAACCTGTTTTCCCTGCACTGCCTCGACTTTCAAGCCGAGGATGGCTCACACCACGGTGGCACGTGGGAGAGCCCTGTGGGAAAGCCTCGTGGGAAAGACTCATTGGGAAAGCCGCAGATCCCTTGATCCATGCGAAGGGAAGCGTGACACTGCTGCTACAGCTCGGGAGGAAAGCGCACGTGCATGCCCCCACTCGAGACGAGGACTGACTCCCCTGGGGAGACTCCAGAAGTACCCCAAGATCCATGTCAGCACTGGAGAGGAATGCTCAGTTTCCGGCACCGACTCCACACAAGATCTTAGGCCCCAGCATCGAAGGGAGAGGAATCCTGAGAGGACCCCGAGCAACTCGCTTGGGGACTTGCCTTTCCTGAGGCCACCAGAGCGGGTCCCTGAGGTCCCCATCGTAAGTCGAGAGCACCTGCCGCAACTTGAGAAAATCCAGGAGGTTCTCCCCTCCAGGAGAGATGAGGCCCATTTCCGCAGAGGCGTCTCGAGGCCTAATCACATCGAAGATCTCGAACTTCCAAAGGGTCCTTCACACCCTTGCTGCAACTCAAGAAGTTCCCCGACATACCCGTCTCCACTCGAGAGGAAGCAGCGAGAGTCCCGCCCACATCCAGAGGAGCCCCGTTTCCGCCTCCTAGCTTGAGAGAAGGGATCCTTTCCTGCGTGGTCGGGAAAGAATTCCCGGCGTTCCGGTCGCATCTCAAGAGGAGGCGCTCTCCAAAGGAAAGGCGAGAGGAACTCCAGGGTCGTACCACCATTCCCAGAGTCCCCCAGATGTCTCAGTCCATTGCCAGGGAAACGTGTTTTCCCTGCACTGCCTCGACTTTCAAGCTGAGGATCGACTCACACCAACGGTGGCACGTGGGACATCCCTGTGGGAAAGCCTCGTGGGAAAGACTCATGGGAAAGCCTCGAGGGAAAACCCCTGATCCCTTGATCCACGCAAAGGGAAACGTGACACTGCTGCTACAGCTCGGGAGGAAAGCACACGTGCATGCCCCCACTCGAGACGAGGACTGACTCCACTGGGGAGACTCCAGAAGTACCCCAAGATCCATGTCAGCACTGGAGAGGAATTCTCAGGTTCCGGCACTGACTCCACACAAGGTCATAGGCCCCAGCATCGACGGGAGAGGAAACCCGAGAGGCCCCCGAGAGGCCCCGTGCAACTCGCAAGTGGACTGGCCTTTCCTGAGGCCCCCAGAGCGGGTCCCTGAGGTCCCCGTCGTAAATCGAGAGCACCTGCCGCAACTCGAGAAAATCCAGGAGGTTCTCCCCTCCAGGCGAGATGAGGCCCATTTCCGCTAAGGCGACTCGAGGCTAATCACACCTAAACTCTGGAAACTTCCAAAGGGTTCTTCACACCCTTGCTGGAACTCAAAAACTTCCGCAACATTCCCGACTCCACTCGAGAGGAAGCACGAGAGTCCCACCCACAACCAGTGGAGCCCCGTTTCCGCCTCCTAGCTCGAGAGGAGGGATCCTTTCCCTGCGTGGTCGGGAAAGAATTCACGGCGTTCCCGTCGCATCTCAAGTGGAGGCGCTCTCCACAGGAAAGGGCGAGACGTACTCCAGGGTCAGGCCACATTCCCAGAGTCCCCCAGATGTCTCAGTCCATTCCAGGGAAAACTATTTTCCCTGCACTGCCTCCACTTTCAAGTCGAGAATTGACTCACACCACGGTGGCACGTGGGACAGCCCTGTGGGAAAGCCTTGTGGGAAAGCCTCGTGGGAAAGCCTCGAGGGAAAGCCCCTGATCCCTTGATCCACGCAGAAGGGAAGCGTGACACTGCTGCTACAGCTCGGGAGGAAAGCGCACAGTGCATGCCCCCACTCGAGACGAGGACTGACTCCCATGGGGAGACTCCAGAAGTACCCCAATATCCATGTCAGCACTGGAGAGGAATCCTCAGGTTCCGGCAGCGACTCCACACAAGGTCTTAGGCCCTGGCATCGATGGGAGAGGAATCCGAGAGACCCCCGAGCAACTCGCATGGGGACTGGCCTTTCCTGAGGAAACCAGTGCGGGTCCCTGAGGTCCCCGTCGTAAGTCGAGAGCACCTGCCGCAACTCAGTGAAAATTCAGGAGGTTCTCCCCTCCAGGCGAGATGAGGCCCATTTCCGCTGAGGCGTCTCGAGGCTATTCACACCTAACCTCTGGAGCTTCCAAAGGGTCCTTCACACCCTTGCTGCAACTCAAGAAGTTCCCCGACATACCCGTCTCCACTGGAGAGGAAGCACGAGAGTCCCGCCCACATCCAGAGGAGCCCCCTTTCCGCCTCCTAGCTCGAGAGGAGGGATCCTTTCCCTGCGTTGTCGGGAAAGAATTCCCGGCATTCCCGTCGCATCTCAAGAGGAGGCCCTCTCCACAGGAAAGCAGAGAGGATCTCCAGGGTCATGCCACCATTCCCTGAGTCCCCAGATGTCTCAGTCCATTCCAGGGAAACCTGTTTTCCCTGCACTGCCTCGACTTTCAAGCCGAGGATCGACTCACACAATTGTGGCACGTGGGACAGCCCTGTGGGAAAGCCTCGTGGGAAAGCCTGGTGGGAAAGCCTGGAGGGAAAGACACAGATCCCTTGATCCCGCGAAGGGAAGCGTGACACTGCTGCTACAGCTCGGGAGGAAAGCGCACGTGCATGCCCCCACACGAGATGAGGACTGACTCCCCTGGGGAGACTCCAGAAGTACCCCAAGATCCATGTCAGCACTGGCGGGAATCCTAAGGTTCCGGCACCGACTCCACACAAGGTCTTAGGCCCCGGCATCGAAGGGAGAGGAGGCCCTAGAGGCCCCCGAATTACTCGCATGGGGACTGGCCTTACCTGAGGCCACCAGAGCGGGTCCCTGAGGTCCCCGTCGTAAGTCGAGAATAGCTGCCCCAACACGAGAAAATCCAGGAGGTTCTCCCCTCCAGGCGAGATGAAGCCCAATTCCGCTGAGGCGTCTCGAGGCTTATCACACCTAAACTCTGGAACCTACAAAGGGTCCTTCACACCATTGTTGGAACTCAACAAGTTCCCCGACATACCCGTCTCCACTCGAGAGGAAGCACGAGAGTCCTGCCCACATCCAGAGGAGCCCCGTTTCCGCCTCCTAGCTCGAGAGGAGGGATCCTTTCCCTGCGTGGTCAGGAAAGAATTCCCGGCGTTCCCGTCGCATCTCAAGAGGAGGCGCTCTCCACAGGAAAGGCGAGAGGAACTCCAGGGTTGTGCCACCATTCCCAGAGTCCCCCAGATGTCTCAGTCCATTCCAGGGAAACCTGTTTTCCCTGCACTGCCTCGACTTTCAAGCTGAGGATCGACTCACACCACGGTGGCACTTGGGACAGCCCTGTGGGAAAGCCTCGTGGGAAAGCCTCGTGGGAAAGCCTCGAGGGAAAGCCCCTGATCCCTTGATCCTCGCGACGGGAAGCGTGACACTGCTGCTACAGCTCGGGAGGAAAGCGCACGTGCATGCCCCCACTCGAGACGAGGACTGACTCCCCTGGGGAGACTCCAGAAGAACCCCAGGATCCATTTCAGCACTGGAGAGGAATGGTCATGACTAGAACTTACGCCACACAAGATCTTAGGCCCCGGCATCCTCGGGAGAGGAATCCCGAGAGGCCCCTGAGCAACCCGCATGGGGACTGGCCTTTCCTGAGGCCACGAGAGCGGGTCCCTGAGGTCCCCGTCGTAAGTCGAGAGCACCTGCCGCAACTCGAGAAAATCCGGTAGGTTCTCCCCTCCAGGCGAGATGAGGCCCATTTCCGCTGAGGTGTCTCTAGGCTAATCACACCTAAACTCTGGAACTTCCAAAGGGTCCTTCACACCCTTGCTGCAACTCAAGAAGTTCCCTGACATACCCGTCTCCACTCGAGAGGAAGCACGAGAGTCCCGCCCACATCCAGAGGAGCCCCGTTTCCGCCTCCTAGCTCGAGAGGAGGGATCCTTTCCCTGCGTGGTCGGGAAAGAATTCCCGGCGTTCCCGTCGCATCTCAAGAGGAGGTGCTCTCCACAGGAAAGGCGAGAGGAACTCCAGGGTCGTGCCACCATTCCCAGAGTCCCCAGATGTCTCAGTCCATTCCAGGGAAACCTGTTTTCCCTGCACTGCCTCGACTTTCAAGCCGAGGATCGGCTCACACCACGGTGGCACGTGGGACAGCCCTGTGGGAAAGCCTCGTGGGAAAGACTCATTGGGAAAGCCCGAGGCCAGATCCCTTGATCCATGCGAAGGGAAGCGTGACACTGCTGCTAACAGCTCGGGAGGAAAGCGCACGTGCATGCCCCCACTCGAGACGAGGACTGGACTCCCCTGGGGAGACTCCAGAAGTATCCCCAAGATCCATGTCAGCACTGGAGAGGAATCCTCAGGTTCCGGCACCGACTCCACACAAGGTCTTAGGCCCCGGCATCGACGGGAGAGGAATCCCGAGAGGCCCCGAGCAACTCGCATGGGGACTGGCCTTTCCTGAGGCCACCAGAGCGGGTCCCTGAGGTCCCCATCGTAAGTCGAGAGCACCTGCCGCAACTCGAGAAAATCCAGGAGGTTCTCCCCTCCAGGCGAGATGAGGCCCATTTCCGCTGAGGCGTCTCGAGGCTAATCACACCTAACTTCTGGAACTTCCAAAGGGTCCTTCACACCCTTGCTGCAACTCAAGAAGTTTCCCGACTATACCCGTCTCCACTGAGAGGAAGCACGAGAGTCCCGCCCATATCCAGAGGAGCCCCGTTTCCGCCTCATAGCTCGAGAGGAGGGATCCTTTCCCTGCGTGGTCGGGAAAGAATTCCCGGTCTTGCCGTCGCATCTCAAGAGGAGGCGCTCTCCACAGGAAAGGCGAGAGGAACTCCAGGGTCGTGCCACCATTCCCAGAGTCCCCCAGATGTCTCAGTCCATTCCAGGGAAACCTCTTTTCCCTGCACTGCCTCGACTTTCAAGCCGAGGTTCGACTCACACCACGGTGGCACGTGGGACAGCCCTGTGGGAAAGCCTCGTGGGAAAGCCTCGTGGGAAAGCCTCGAGGGAAAGCCACTGATCCCATGATCCACGCGAACGGGAAGGGTGACACTGCTGCTACAAGCTCGGGAGGAAAGCGCACGTGCATGCCCCCACTGAGAGGAGGACTGACTCCCCTGGGGAGACTCCAGAAGTACCCCTAAGATCCATGTCAGCACTGGAGAGGAATCCTCAGGTTCCAGGCACCGACTCCACACAAGGTCTTAGGCCCTGGCATCGAAGGGAGAGGAATCCAAGAGGCCCCCGAGCTACTCGCATGGGGACTGGCCTTTCCTGAGGCCACCAGAGCGGGTCCCTGAGGTCCCCGTCTTAAGTCGAGAGCACCTGCCAGCAACTCGAGAAAATCCAGGAGGTTCTCCCCTCCAGGCGAGATGAGGCCCATTTCCGCTGAGGCGTCTCGAGGCTAATCACACCTAACCTCTGGAACTTCCAAAGGGTCCTTCACACCCTTGCTGCAACTCAAGAAGTTCCCCGACATACCCGTCTCCACTCGAGAGGAAGCACGAGAGTCCCGCCCACATCCAGAGGAGCCCCGTTTCCGCCTCCTAGCTCGAGAGGAGGGATCCTTTTCCCTGCGTGTGTCTGGAAAGAATTCCCGGCTTTCCCGTCGCATCTCAAGAGAGGCGCTCTCCACAGGAAAGGCGAGAGGAACTCCAGGGTCGTGCCACCATTCCCAGAGCCCCCAGATGTTCTCAGTCCATTCCAGGGAAACCTGTTTTCCCTGCACTGCCTCGACTTTCAACGCGAGGATCGACTCACACCACATGTGGCACGTGGGACAGCCCCTGTGGGAAAGCCTCGTCGGAAAGCCTCGAGGGAAAGCCACAGATCCCTTGATTCCCGCGACAGGAAGTGTGACACTGCTGCTACAGTCGTGAGGAAAGCTCACGTGCATGCCCCCACACGAGATGAGCACTGACTCCCCAGGAGAGACTCTAGAAGTACCCCAAGATCCATGTCAGCACTGGAGAGGAATCCTCAGGTTCCAGCCCCGACTCCACACAAGGTCTTAGGCCCCGACATCGACGGAGAGGGAATCCCGAAAGGCCCCCTTGCAAAC
>NW_017216445.1:0-23351 GCF_001704415.2 Capra hircus
CTTGTGGCAAATCTGCTAACACCTGCCTCACTGTGGGAGGGGGTCTCCCATAGAAAATTTCATAAGGACAACAACTATGGAACGTGCGGTTACCCGTAATATGAGTAAGTCTGCCGGAAGCAAGCCATCCATGTACAGTCAGTCTCTATGATCCATTTTGAAAGTGTCTCTTCAAGAGTTTGGTTGTTTCTTTCCACCATTCCAGAACACTGGGGCCTATATGCTGTATGTAATTTCCACTGATATTTAGAGCTTCACATACCTGTTAATTAACGCGGCTACAAAGACAGGGCCATTGTCGGATTCTATACTGGTTGGAAACCCAAGTCTGGGAATTATTTCTCAAATCAGCGAGCTACTTCATTTTCTTTTTCAGATCAGGTAGGGAAGGCCTCTGCCCAACCGGAGAAGGTACCTACTATTCTAGTAAGTCATGATAACAGGTGACTGCCTTTGCTTCCCCGAAGGACACTCGCTTTCCCTGCATCCTGAGAACTCCACGTCTCAGCCAGTTGGAAAGCGCTTCTTGGAGGTCATTATTCAGGGGCAACTTCCCCTGGAGCCCGGGGCCATAGGGAGCGGCTCCACACTCCCAGGGAAAGGCAGAGCCACAGCCACACATCTGTCCCATCCCCTTTGCTCTGTAGGAGAGCTCTAGTGAGCCTAGGTCTGTCAGGAAAATTCTTGGCTCCTATGGGGACACATTCTATGTGTGAAACTGCATCCAGGACCTAGGGGCCACAGGGCGCCTGTTTCTCTCGGGGGCAGAGGGGGGGGGCCTGAAGCAGTGCGGCCCAGCAACAGCTTCCACATCCATCCAATTGCTCTTTTTCTTACCTCTGATAGAACTAGCTTTGTTCCAGCCTTTGGCAATTTGGAGGCAAGCGGCCCCACTTCCTCCCCAAGGAGGCATGGGACCTACTTTTGAGTGGAAAGGCCCCTCACGGAGCTGAACCCAGGAAGGCACCCAGTCATGTCTGACACATTCCTGCATCCTGCTTCTTCATGAGCAATACCGCTATAAGCTAGGAATGTCTTTCCAAGGCTCAGAAAGGACAGGGGAGATGCATGGTGCTGCTCTGGAATTTCGGTCCTCTGAGCAGACCTGGAGGTCTCCCCTTGAAGAAGCTAACCAGTTTCTTCCAAATACAGGCTTGCAAACACACACTGGGTGGCTGCCTCTTCTTCCCTGAAGGACGATCACTTTCCCCGCATCCTGTGAACTCTGCATCCCAGCCTGCTGGAAAAGCGCTTCTTGGAGGTCATTTTTCAGGGACAATTTTCCCTGGAGCCCGGGGCTGTAGGGAGGGCCCCATGCTCGCTGGAAAGGCAGAGTCACATCCACAGTCTGTTCTACCCCTTTTGCCCTGTGGAGAGCTCTAGTGAGCCTAGGTCTGTCAGGAAAATTCTTGGCTCCTATGGGGACACACCCTGTGTGTTAACCTGCATATCGGACCTAGGGGCCACAGGGCGCCTGTTCCTCTCGGGGGGACCCTGAAGTGGTGCGGCCCAGCAACAGCCTGAACATCCATCCGATTGCTCTTTTCTTCCTTCTGATAGAGCTAGCTTTGCTTCTCGCTTTGGCATTTCGGAAGCCAGGGGGAGCCCCACCGCTGTTGTCCTGGGGTCTATTGGAGGTACCGGGTCTATTGGACCCCAGCATGGCACCCGACCCCCTCAGACACACTCCCGCAGCCTCCTTCCCCATGGGCAGGACTGTTCTGACCTAGGAATGTGTTCCCAAGGCTCAGAAAATGCAGGGAGACACACGGCCCTGACTCTGGAACTGAGGCCGTTGGAGCAGGCCTGGAGGTCTGACGTCTGAGACGCCAAACACTTGCTGCAAGATACAGGTGTGAAAACACACTCTCTGGGGCTGCCTTTCCTTCCTCCAAGGAAGAGAGCTTTTCCAGTCTCCTCCGTGCTGAGTCATACAAGGCTGGAAAGGTCTGGCTTCGAGGGCATTTCTCAGCAGCAATGGCCCCTGAGGCCCTGCACCAGGGAGGGATCCTACCCTCCCAGGGGAAGTCAAAGCAACCTCCAAACAGCTGTTCTCTCATGTTTCCTCTGCAGGAGGGAGCTAGTGAGCCCAGGTCTGTCTGGAACGTTCTTGGATCCTGCGGGGAAATCATCCTGGGCCCCACCTGGATACCAGTCGTAGGGGCTAAAATTCGCATTTTCCTTCCTTGGAGCCCTAACGCAGAACAGCCTAGCAACTGCTTGAAAATCCATCCTGTTGCTGTTTTTCTTCCCTCTGACAGAGCGAGCTTTGCTCCCCATTTTGGGATTTCAGAAGCAAGGAGGTGGCCTGCAACTCCTTGCCTGGGGTCCATTGGAGGTGCAAGGTGCCCTCGACCAGGTGACCCCAGCATGACACCTGGCCCCCTCAGACACACTCCCGCAGCCTGCTTCCCCATGGGCAGGACTGCTCTCACCTAGGAATGTGTTTGCAAGGCCAGGAAACTGCAGGGAGACACAAGGCCCTGATTCTGGCATTGAGTCTGTTGGAACAGGCCTGCAGGTCTTCTGTCTAACAAGCCAAAACACTTGCTGCAAGATACAGGCCTGAAAACACACTCTTGGGCTGCCTTTCCTTCCTCCAAGGAAGAGAGTTTTCTCAGACTCCTGTGGGCTGAGAGCCACACAGGGCTGAAAAGCACTTGCTGGGAGATTCTTTTTCATTGGCCATGGCCCCTGAGGCCCTGTGCTCAGGGAGGGCTCCCTCCCTCCGAGGGAAAGTCAAAGGAAGCTCCAAACGGCTGTTCAATCATGTTTCTGAGAGAGTCATTGCCAAGGCAGGTTTATAAGAAGTTCAAGGGTCCCCAAGGAGAGAGGGGTCTAGAATTCTCAAGGAGGAAGAAAGGACAAACTGTTTTCCCCTCTACATTCCTTAGGATTATATAACAATCATGCATCCTTCTTGAGGACGGTCTCTGGAAAAAACCTTCTGGCTAATCCTGTTATCTGAAAATGTCAATTATGGGAGTAGGTCTAGTGAGTCTTTACAACCTCCAGACATTCTTTTGTTCGTTGTCATAACTTATTGGAGAGTATATAACTCCATTACCAACACTAGCAAGGGGGTACGCTTTCTGCCCCTTGTGATGTCTCTGTCAGAAGCTTTCTCTATCTCCTTTATACTTTAATAAAACTCTATTGCACAAAAGCTCTGAGCAATCAAGCCTCGTCTTGGGCCTGGATTGAATTCTTCTCCTCCATAAGCCAAGAATCCCAGCATCTTTTCGTGGTTCAGCCAACAATATTTCATTTCCTCTGCAGGAGAGAGCTAGTGAGCTTAGGTCTGTCTGGAACATTCTTGGATCCTGTGGGGAAAATATCCTGTGCACACATCTGGATACTGGGCCTAGAGGCCAAAATTTGCATTTCTTTCCCGGGGAGCCCTAACGTGGTGTGACTTAGCAACTGCTTGAAAATCCATCCCATTGCTGTTTTCCTCCTTCTGACAGAGCTAGCTTTGTTCCCTGCTTTGGGATGTCTCAACCGAAGGCCGGTCCATAGCTACTCGCCTGGGGCCCATTGGATGTGCAAGGTGCCCTCGACTAGGTGACCCTAGCATGGCACTCAGCCCGCTCCAGACACACTCCCCGAGGCTTCTTTCTCATGGGAAGCACTGCTCCAACCTAGGAATGTGTCTGCAATGCTTGGAAAGTGCAGTGAGACACACAGCCCTGACTCTGCAATTGAGGCCCTCAGAGCAAGCCTGCAGCTCTGATGTCTGAGAAGCAAAACACTTGCTGCAAAGAGAGGCCTGAAAACACACTCTCTGTGGATGACTTTCCTTCCTCTAAGGAAGATAGTTTTCCCAGTCTCCTGCTTCCTGAATGTCACACAGCTGGAATGCGCTTGCTTGGAGGTCGTGATTCAGTGGCAATGACCCCTGAGGCCCTTTGCCCAGGGAGGGCTCCCACACTCACAGGCAAATCAAAGCAACTTCCAAGTGAGTCAGCTCTTCACATCAAATGGCCACAGTATTGGAGTTTCAGGTTCAGTATTAGTCCTTCCAATGTATATTCAGACCTGATTTCCTTTAGGATGGAGTGGTTGCGTCTCCTTGTAGTCTAAGCGACCTACAAGCATCTTCTCCAACACCACAGTTCAAAAGCATCCAATTTTCAGCTGTCACTTTCTTTATAGTACATCTTTCATATCCATCCATGACATATGGAAAAACCATAGCCTTGACTGGATGGATCTTTGTTGGCAAAGCAACGTCTCGGCTTTTTAATATGCTGTCTAGTTTGGTCATCACTTTTCTTCCAAGTCATAAATATGTTTTAAGTTCATGGAGGCAGCCATCACCTGCAGTGATTTCCAAGCCCCCCAAAATAGTCTGCTGCTGTTTCCAATGTTTTCCCATCTATTTGCCATGAAGTGATGAGACTGGATGCAATGATTTTAGTTTTTCTGAATGCTTAGCTTTAAGCTAACTTTTTCACTCTCCTCTTTCACTTTCATCAGGAGACTCTTTAGTTCTTATACACTTTCTGCCATAAGGGTGGTGTCGTCTGCATATCTGAGATTCTTGATATTTCTCCCAGCAATCTGGATTCCAGCGTGTGCTTCCTCCAGCCCAGATGTTTCTCATGATGTACTCTGCATATAAGTTAAATAAGCAGGGTGACAATATACAGCCTTGACATTATTCCTTTTCCTATTTAGAACCAGTCTGTTGTTCCATGTCCAGTTCGAACTGTTTCTTCCTGACCTGCATACAGGTTTCTCAAGAGACAGGTCAGGTGGTCTGGTATTCCCATCTCTTTCAGAATTTTTCCCAGTTTATTGTGATCCACACAGTCAAAGGCTTTGGCATAGTCAATAAAGCAGAAATAGATGTCTTTTTTTCTGGAACTCTCTTGCTTTTTCAATGATCCAGTGGATGTTGGCAGTTTGATCTCTGGTTTCTCTGCATTTTTTTAAATCCCTCTTGAACATTTGGAAGTTCACAGTTCATGTGAACTTGGAGAATTTTGAGCATTACTTTACTAGTGTGTGAGATGAGTGCAATTGTGCAGCAGCTTGAATATTCTTTGTCATTGCCTTTCTTTGGGATTAGAATGAAAACTGACCTAATGACTAGATGTTTTCAATTGCATATGCTGAAAGAACTGGCTGTGCAGTTTTGAAGAAAAAAAATCATTTTAACCCATTTTCTCTGAAGTGCAAGGCATATCGTGGCCATCCCTGAATCATAAAGTCACCTTTTCTTTATGTAGTCATAGTTTCATGCCTAAATTATAGGCCAACTCATGCTCAAATTGACTCTGATGTCAGGGGCAGATCAACTAATAAAAAGCTTGGATTGTCCCTCTGGAGGAAAGTGAGATCTTGGTCCCACAAGAAGAATCTGAAGGGTTAAGGGAACTTGCAAGAGTGGGGAAAGCTTAGTCCATCCTACATGTACCAAAATCTTAAATAAGGCTTATTTACTTTACCGAAGTAAAAAAACAGATGATGAAAACAATTATAAATCAATGAAAGGTAAAGAAACTCATAGTCTGTTATCAAAAATTGCATTCTAAGAAAACTTTGTGCTCTTAACCTAGAGAGGAGACTAAATTCCATCTGGTACCAGCTTACCAGAAGACAAACAAACAAACAAACAAATTATCAGTAAGCTTAAAAAAAGTATATTCCATATATCTTGAAGTAGCAGTATTTCTGCAAAGGCATCAGTGTGAAACCATAGAGGACATGGTTAAAACCTGATTAAATAGAAATTGACAATGTAATCTGGTCACTGCTGCGACTTGAAATGCTTTAATATAATAACTGGAATTATAACTGACAGCATTTGACCAGGACATTTCAGATTTTCATGGATGTCAGATAATTTCTAGGATATCTATATTAGGAACTGAAGGAATCTTTGAACCTAGGAAAGAAAACAACAGTCTCAAAGGCCCTTGCTGAATCATCTATCAGCAAGGAATGTCTTTGCAAGGATCACAAAGTGAAGGGAAAACACAGCGACCTGCCTCTGCAACTTCGGTCCTCTGAGCAGATCTGGAGGTCTCCCTTTGTATAAGCTAACCTGTTCCTTCCAAATAGAGGTTTGCAACACAAAACAAGTGGCCGCCTATTCTTCCCCGAAGGAGGCTCTCTTTCCCCACATCCTGCGAACACCCTTTCCCAGCCTCCTGGAAAAGCGCTTCTTGCAGTTCCTTTCAGAAAATCCTATGGACGGAGAAGCCTGGTAGGCTGCAGTCCGTGGGTCGCTGAGGGTCGGACACGACTGAGCGACTGCACTTTCATTTTCACTTTCATGCATTGGAGAAGGCAATGGCAACCCACTTACTGTTCTTGCCTGGAGAATCCCAGGGACAGGGGAGCCTAGTGGGCTACCGTCTATGGCGTCGCACAGAGTCGAACACGACTGAAGCAACTTAGCAGCAGCAGCAGCAGCAGTTCCTTTCTTAGGGGCAGTTATCCCTGAGATTGGGACCTGGAAAGGCAGAGCCACCTCCACACACACGTCTTTTCTGTCCCCTTTCCTCTGGAGGAGAGCTCTAGTGAGCCTAGGTCTGTCAGGAAAATTCTTGGCTTTGACGGGATCCCACCCAGTGTGTGAACCTGCATACCCGACCTAGGGGCCACAGGCACCTGTTTTGCTCGAGTGGGTCCTGGAGGGGTGCAGGATTTTTGGAGCTTAAAAATCCATCCAATTTGTCTTTTTTTTTTTACCTCGGAGAGAACGAGTTTGCTCCACCTCCACCCTTTGGCAGTGTGGAGGGAAGAGGGCACCACCCTCTCCCAAAGGGGACATAGGGCCTACCAGGAGAGAAAGGCCCCTTGAGGAGCTGAGCCCAGGTAGGCAGCCAGTGATGTCAAGCACACTCCCGCTGCTTGCTTCTTCATGGGCACTCCCACGATCTGCTAGGAATGTCTTTGCAAGGATCTCAAAGGGAAGGGGAGATACATGGCCCTGTCTCTGGAACTTCAGTCCTCTGAGCAGATCTGGAGGTCTTGAGTTGTATAAGCAAACCTGTTCCTTCCAAATAGAGGCTTGCAAACACACCCCCGGTGGTTGCCTCTTCTTCCCCGAAGAAGTCTTTCTTTCCCCACATGCTGCGAACTCCCTATCCCAACCTCCAAGAATAGCGCTTCTTGCCATTCCTTTCTTAGAGGCAGTTATCCCTGAGCTTGGGGCCGTAGGGAGTAGCCCCACACTCACAGGGAAAGGCAAAGACTCCTCCATACATCTCCTCTATCCCCTTTGCTCTGGAGGAGAGCTCTAGTGAGCCTAGGTCTTTCAGGAAAATTCTTGGCTTGGACAGGATCTCACCCTGTTTGTGAACCTGCATACCCAACCAGGGGCCACAGAGCACCTGTTTCAGTAAAGTGGGCCCTGAAAGGGTGCAGCCTAGCAAGAGCTTGAAAATCCATTCAATTGCTGTTTTTGTACCTCTGACAGAGCGAGCTTGGCTCCACCCTTTGGCAGTGAGGAGAAAAGAGGCATGACACCCTCCCCAAGGGGACATGGGGCCTACTTCGAGAGGAAAGGCCCCTTGTGGAGCTGAGGCCAGGAAGGCACACAGTCGTGTCAAACACACTCCCACTGCTTGCTTCTTCAGGGGCACTCCCGCTATCAGCTAGGAATGTCTTTGCAATGATCACAAAGGGAAGGGGAGATACAGGGCCCTGCTTCTGGACCTCCGGTGCTCTGAGCAAATCTCGAGGTCTCCCGTTGTTGGTCAAGGTCAAGGTCAAGTTCAAGTTCAAGGTCAACTTCAAGTTCAAGTTCAAGGTCAAGGTCAAGTTCAAGTTCAAGTTCAAGGTTCAAGTTCAAGTTCAAGCTCAAGATCAAGGTGAAGTTTAAGTTCAAGTTCAAGGTCAACTTCAAGGTCAAGGTCAAGTTCAGGGTCAAGTCCAAGGTCAAGGTCAAGTTCAAGTTCAAAGTGAAGTTCAAGTGTCAAGGTCAAGTTCAAGTTCAAGGTTCAGAGACAAGTTCAAGTTGAAGTTCAAGTTCAAGTAAGTCAAGTTCAAGTTCAAGGTTCAAGGTCAAGTTCAAGGTCAAGTCAAGTTCAAGTTCAAGTTCAAGGTCAAGTTCAAGTTCAAAGTTGAAGTTCAAGTTCAAGGTCAAGTTCAAAGTTCAAGTCAAGGTCAAGTTCAAGTTCAAGTTCAAGTTCAAGTTCAAGGTTCAAGTCAAGGTCAAGTCCAAGTCAAGTTCAAGGTCAAGTTCAAGTTCAATAAGTCAAGTTCAAGTTCAAGTCAATTCAAGTTCAGTCAAGTTGAAGTTGAAGTTCAAGTTCAAGTTCAAGGTCAAGTTCAAGTTGAAGTTCAAGGTCAAGCCCAAGTTCAAGGTCAAGTTCAAGTTCAAGGTCAAGCCCAAGTTCAAGTTCAAGGTCAAGGTCAAGTTCAAGGTCAAGTTCATGTTCAAGGGCAGGGCAAGGCCAAGCCCATGACCAAGGCAAGGGCAACGGCAACGCCAAGGGCAAGGCCAAGGCCCAGGCCAAGGCTAAGGCCAAGGCCACCAAAGCGACGCCCAAACCCCGTAACGCCTGACAAAAGGCAGAAGCCACTAGGCCCCTGTGCAGAGGAAGCCACTGAAGGCAGCAAGGCCACAGAGCTCCCCGACTCCCATTCCCACATGAAGATGTGAGGATAAAGGGCCTCATCCCAGCAAAGCACCCGCTCCCACCACCCCCCAACCCGGCCCCCGCCCCCCGCAGCACGCCCCCTGAAACAACACTGTCTTCCCAGAAAAGAGAACGGAGAAGCCATGTGTGTGCCAAAGGAGCAAGATGAACGAACGATGCCACGCCCTCCGAATTTGGGCACACCTGACGCCTCGGAACCCCGGGCCTGGCCGATGGGTCCCAGCCGTTCTCGGGTGGGAGGGGGGTCAACACATTGGCCGAGAGCCCTTGCCCAGGCCACCCGCAAATCCCCTGAGATGTGATCCGACCACAGGGACCGAGGGCAAACGTACCGCTTGAGGTGCTGGAGGAGCCGGACGAAGCCATGGTGGGAGAGGCACACGGGCACGCTGCAGACTGCTGGCCGAGTGGGCGGGGACCCAGCAGCTCAGGACTCTGGAGAGCGGGAGGCGGCTCCGCAACCATTGACGTCAATAGGGTTTGGGTGGGTAGATGGAGGGGGCCGCCCCTGGCCTCTTTCCAAGCAGAGACCCTGGACGGAGTCCCGTGGAGCGAGTGGGCTTTTCCCGGGCACGGCTGTGCCCTGGACCGCCAAGATCCCCGTTGGGGTGGGCGGGCAGTTCGGGGGCTTTGGTTTGTGGCCCTCCCTCGCAGCGGGGGGTGGGTTCAACCCCGAGTGGATCAATCAGGGGCCCTCAGCAGTGCCAAGGGAACTCACCGCCCAGGAAACGCCCCTAGGTCCCTTTGAATTGGCCACCAACGCCCCCTTTCCCAGCCTGCCTTGCTCTGAGATTTCCCACCTTTTCACATTCCACAGGTCCCTGGTCCTCGACTGTCCCCCGCTGGCTCCTCCGAGGCATTCCGGGACACCAGACGCTCTCTCCAGCGCCTCCACCTAGATCCCTCGCTGTCCTCGCCTCCGTTTCCCCCATGCCCCCTCCCCAACTCCTCCGTGGGCTCTTGGCATCCTTTCCCTACAGCAGTCCCAGAGTGCCACCCCCGAGGGCTTTGAGTTGCCTGGAGCCCAAGGCTCCGGCCAGAGACCTGAGGGGCCAGCGTCTGGACTGGCAGCTAATGCCATTTGGGGCTTTTCTCACGTGGAGCCTGAGGCCCGCACCTCCGCGGGCAACCCCCCAGCGCGAGTGCCCTGGAGATACCCGCCCAAGGGGACAGTGTATCCCCTACTGTGGGGAAGGAGGTTCCTGTTTTCCCTGCACTGGTTCGACTTTCACGCCGAGGATCGACTCACACCATGGTGGCAAGTGGAATAGCCTTGTGGGAAAGCCTCATGGGAAAGACTCCAGGGAAAGCCACAGATTCCTTGATCCACGAGAAGGGAAGCATGACACTGCTGCTACCACTCGGGAGGAAAGCGCAGGTGCATGACCACACTCGAGCCGAGGACTGACGCAAGCTTGGGAGACTCCAGAAGTACGCCAAGATCCATGTCAGCACTGGAGAGGAATCCTCAGGTTCCGGTCCCGACTCCACACAAGGTCTTAGGCCCCGGCATCGACCGGAGAGGAATCCTGAGAGGCCCCCTAGCACCTCGCATGGGGACTGGCCTTTCCTGAGGTCACCAGAGCGGGTCCCTGAGGTCTCCGTCGTAACTCGAGAGCACCTGCCGCAACTCGAGAAAATCCAGGAGGTTCTCCCCTCCAGGCGAGATGAGGCCCATTTCCGCTGAGGCGTCTCGAGGCTAATCACACCTAACCTCTGGAACTTCCAAAGGGTCCTTCACACCCTTGCTGCAAGTCAAGAAGTTCTCCGACATACCCATATCCACTCGAGAGGAAGGACGAGGTTCCCGCCCATATCCAGCGGAGCCCCGTTTCCGCCTCATAGCTCGAGAAGAGGGATCCTTTCCCTTCGTCGTCGGGAAAGAATTCCCGGCCTTCCCGTCGCATCTCAAGAGGAGGTGCTCTCCACAGGAAAGACGAGAGGAACTCCAGGGCCTAGCCAGCATTCCAAGAGTCCCCCAGATGTCTAAGTCCATTCCAGAAGAAACTGTTTTCCCTGCACTGCCTCGACGTTCACGCCGAGGATCGACTCACACCACCGTGGCACGTGGGACAGCCCTGTTGGAAAGCCTCGTGGGAAAGCCTCAATGGAAAGCGACAGATCCCTTGATCCACACGTCGGCAAGCGTGACACTGCTGCTGCAGGTCGTGAGGAAATGGCAGGTGCATGCCCCCACACGAGATGAGGACTGACTCCCCTGGTGAGACTCCAGAAGTATCGGAAAGATTCATGTCAGCACTGGAGAGGCATCCTCAGGGTCTGGCCCCGACTCCACACAAGGTCTTAGGCACCGGCATCGATGGGAGAGGAATCCCTAAAGGCCCCCTTGTAACTCGCATGGGGACTGGCCTTTCCTGAGGCCACCAGAGCGGGTCCCTGAGGACCCGTCGTAACTCGAGAGCACCTGCCGCAACTGGGTAAAATCCAGGAGGTTCTCCCCTCCAGGCGGGATGAGGCCCATTTCCTCTGAGGTGTCTGGAGGCTCATCACACCTAACCTCTGGAAATTAAAAAGTGTCCTTGCTGCAACTCAAGAAGTTCCCCGACATACCCGTCTCCACTCTAGAGGAAGCACGAGGGTCCCGGCCACATCCAGAGGAGCTCCGTTTCCGGCTCGTAGCTCGAGATGAGGGATCCTTTCCCTACTTGATCGGGAAAGAATTCCCGGCATTCTCATCGCATCTCAAGAGGAGGCGCTCTCCAAAGGAAAGGGGAGAGGAACTGCAGGGTCTTGCCACCATTCCCAGAGTCCCCCGGATGTCTCATTCCATTCCAGGGAAACCTGTTTTCCCTGCACTGCCTCGACTTTCAAGCCGAGGATCGACTCACACCACGGTGGCACGTGGCACAGCCCTGTGGGAAGGCCTCGTGGGAAAGCCTCGTGGGAAAGCCTCGAGGGAAAGACACAGATCCCTTGATCCACGCGAAGGGAAGCGTGACACTGCTGCTTCAGCTCGGGAGGAAATCGCACATGCATGCCCCCACTCGAGACGAAGACTGCCTCCACTAGGGAGACTCCATTAGTACCCCAAGATCCATGTCAGCACTGGAGAGGAATCCTCAGGTTCCAGCACTGACTCCACACAAGGACTTAGGCCCGGGCATCGACGGGAGAGGAATCCCGAGAGGCCCCGAGCAACACGCATGGGGACTGGCCTTTCCTGAGGCCACAAGAGCGGGTCCCTGAGGTCCCCGTCGTAAGTCGAGAGCACCTGCCGCAACTCGAGAAAATCCAGAAGGTTCTCCCCTCCAGGCGAGATGAGGCCCATTTCCGCTGAGACGTCTCGAGGCTAATCACACCTAACCTCTGAAACTTCCAAAGGGTCCTTCACGTCCTTGCTGCAACTCAAGAAGTTCCCTGACATACCTGTCTCCACTCGAGAGGAAGCACGAGAGGCCTGCCCACATCCAGAGGAGCCCCGTTTCCGTCTCCCAGCTCGAGAGGAGGGATCCTTTCCCTGCGTTGTCGGGAAAGAATTCCCGGCGTTCCCATAGCGTCTCAAGAGGAGTCGCTCTCCACAGGAAAGGCGAGAGGAACTCCAGGGTGGTGCCACCATTCCCAGAGTCCCCCACATGTCTCAGTCCATTTCACGGAAACCTGTTTTACCTGCATTGCCTTGGCTCTCAAGCCGAGTATCGATTCAAACAACGGTGGCATGTGGGACAGCCCTTTGGGAAAGCCTCGTGGGAAAGCCTCGTGGGAAAGACTCGAGGGAAAGCCACAGATCCCTTACTCCACAAGAAGAGAAGCGAGATACTGCAGCTACAGCTCGGGAGGTAAGCGCATGTGCATGCGCCCACTCCAGACGAGGACTGACTCCCCTGGGGAGACTCCAGAAGTACCCAAGATCCATGTCAGCAAGGAGAGGAAACCTCAGGTTCCTGCACCGACTCCACACAAGGCCTTAGGCCCCGGCATCGATGGGAGTGAAATCCCGAGAGGCCCCCGAGCCACTCGCATGGGGACTGGCCTTCCTGAGGCCACCAGAGCGAGTCCCTGAGGTCCCCGTCATAAGTCGAGAGAACCGGCCACAACTCGAGAAAATCCAGGAGGTTCTTCCCTCCAGACGAGATGAGCCCCATTTCCGCAGAGGCGACTCGAGGCTAATCACACCTAACCTCTGGACCTTCCAAAGGGCCCTTCACACCCTTGCTGCAACTCAAGAAGTTCCCTGACATACCCGTCTCCAATCGAGAGGAAGCACGAGAGTCCCGCCCACATCCAGAGGAGCCCTGTTTCTGCCTCCTAGCTCGACAGGAGGGATCCTTTCCTGCGTGTTCAGAAAAGAATTCTCGGCGTTCCCGTCACATATCAAGAGGGGGCGCTCTCCACAGGAAAGGCGAGAGGAACTCCAGGGTCGTGTCACCATTCCCAGAGTCCCCCAGATGTCTCAGTCCATTCCAGGGAAGCCTGTTTCCCCGGCACTGCCTCGACTTTCAAACCGAGGATCGACTGACACCGCGGTGGCACGTGGGACATCACTGGGGGAAAGCCTCGTTGGAAAGCCTGGTGGGAAAGCGTCGTGGGAAAGCCTCATGGGAAAGCCTCGAGGGAAAGCCACAGATCCTATGATCCACGGGAAGGGAAGCGTGACACTGCTGCTACAGCTCGGGAGGAAAGGGCACGTTCATACCCCGACTGGAGACGAGGACTCACTCCCCTGGGGAGACTTCAGAAGTACCCCAAGAGCGATGTCAGCACTGCAGAGGAATTCTCAGTTTCCGACACCGACTCCACACAAGGTCTTAGGGCCCGGCATCGATGGGAGAGGAATCCCGAGCGGCCCCCGAGCAACTCGCATGGGGACTGGCCTTTCCTGAGGCCACCAGAGCGGGTCCCTGAGTTCCCTGTTGTAAGTCGAGAGCACCTGCCGCAACTCGAGAAAATCCAGGAGGTTCTGCCCTCCAGGCGAGATGAGGCCCATTTCGCTGAGGCGTCTCGAGGCTAATCACACCTAATCTCTGGAACTTCCAAAGGGTCCTTCACACCCTTGCTGCAACTCAAGAATTTCCATGACATACCCGTCTCCACTCGAGAGGAAGCACAAGAGCTCCGCTCACATCCAGAGGAGCCCCGTGTCCGCCTCGTAGCTCGAGAGGAGGGATCCTTTCCCTGTGTCGTTGGTAATGAATTCCCGGCGTTCCCGTCGCATCTCAAGATGAGGCGCTCTCCACAGGAAAGGCGAGAGGAACTCAAGGGTCATGCCACCATTCGCAGAGTCCCCCAGATGTCTCAGTCCATTCCAGGAAAACCTGTTTTCCCTGCACTGTCTTGACTTTCTAGCCGAGGATCGACTCACACCACGGTGGCACGTGGGACAGCCCTGTGGGAAAGCCTCGTGGGAAAGCCCCGTGGGAAAGCCTCGTGGGAAAGTCTCTAGGGAAAGCCACAGATCCCTTGATCCACGCGAAGGGAAGCGTGACACTACTGCTACAGTTCTGGAGTAAATCGCACGTGCATGCCCCCACTCGAGACTACGACTGACTCCCCTGGGGAGACTCCAGAAGTACCCGAAGATCCATGTCAGCACTGGAGAGGAATCCTCAAGTTCCGGCACCGAATTCTCACAAGGTCTTATGCCCCGGCATCGACGGGAGAGGAATCCCGAGAGGCCCCTGAGCAACGCGCATGTGGACTGGCCTTTACTGAGTCCACCAGAGCGGGTCCCTGAGGTCCCCGTCATAAGTCGAGAGCACCTGCCGCAACTCGAGAAAATCCAGGAGGTTCTCCCCTCCAGGCAAGATGAGGCCCATTTCCGCTGAGGCGTCTTGAGGCTAATCACACCTAACCTCTGGAACTTCCAAAGGGTCCTTCACACCCTTGCTGCAACTCAAGAAGTTCTCCGACATACCCGTCTGCACTCGAGAGGAAGCACGAGAGTCCCACCCACATCCAGAGGAGCCCCATTTCTGCCTCTTAGCTCCAGAGGTGGGATCCTTTCCGTGCGTTGTCTGGAAAGAATTCACCGAGTTCCCGTCGCAATTCAAGAGGAGGCGCTCTCCACAGGAAAGGCGAGAGGAACTCCAGATTCGTGCACCCATTCCCAGAGGCCCCCAGATGTCTCAGTCCATTCCATGGAAACCTGTTTCTCCTGCACTGCCTCAACTTTCTAGCCTAGGATCGACACACAACACGGTGGCACGTGGGACAGCCCTTTGGGAAAGTCTCGTGGGAAAGCCTCGTGGAAAAGACTCGTGGGAAAGCCTCGAGGAAAAGCCGCAGATACCTTGATCCACTCGAAGGGAAGCGTGACACTGCTGCTACAGCTCGGGAGTAAAGCGCACGTGCATGCCCCCACTCGAGATGAGGACTGACTCCCGTGGGGAGACTCGAGAAGTACCCCAAGATCCTTGTCAGCACTACAAAGGAATCCTCAGGTTCCGGCACCGACTCCACAAAAGGTCTTAGGCCCCGGCATCGACGGGAGAGGAATCCCGAGAGGCCCCCGAGCAACTCGCATGGGGACTGGTCTTTCCTGAGGCCACCAGAGCGGGTCTCTGAGGTCCCCATCGTAAGTCGAGAGCACCTGCCGCAACTCGAGAAAATCCAGGAGGTTCTCCCCTCCAGGCGAGATGAGGCCCATTTCCGCAGAGGCGACTCGAGGCTTATCACACCTGACCTCTGGAACTTCCAAAGGGTCCTTCACACCCTTGCTGCAACTCAAGAAGGTCCCCGACATACCCGTCTCCACTCGAGAGGAAGCACGAGAGTCCCGCCCACATCCAGAGGAGCCCCTTTTCCGCCTCCTAGCTCGAGAGGAGGTATCATTTCCCTCGTGGTCGGGAAAGAATTCCCGGCGTTTCCCTCGCATCTCAAGAGGAGGCCGCTCTCCACAGGAAAGGCGAGAGGAACTCCAGGGTCGTGTCACCATTCCCAGAGTCCCCCAGATATCTCAGTCCATTCCAGGGAAACCTGTTTTCCCTGCACTGCCTCGACTTTCAAGCCGAGCATCGACTCACACCACGGTGGCACGTGGGACAGCCCTTTGAGAAAGCCTCTTGGGAAAGCCTCGTGGGAAAACGTCGAGGGAAAGCCACAGATCCCTTGATCCACGCGAAGGGAAGCATGACACTGCTGCTACAGTTCGGGAAGAAAGCGCACGTGCATGACCTCACTCGAGACGACGACTGGTTCCCCTGGGGAGACTCCAGACGTACCCCAAGATCCATGTCAGCACTGGAGAGGAATCCTCAGATTCCGGCACCGACTCCACACAAGGTCTTAGGCCCCGGCATCGACGGGAGAGGAATCCCGAGAGGCCCCCGAGCAACTCGCATGGGGACTGGCCTTTCCTGAGGCCACCAGAGCGGGTCCCTGAGGTCCCCGTCGTAAGTCGAGAGCACCTGACGCAACTCGAGAAAATCCAGGAGGTTTTCCCCTCCAGCCGAGATGAGGCCCATTTCCGCTGAGGCGTCAGGAGTCTAATCACACCTAACTTCAGGAACTTCCAAAGGGTCCTTCACACCCTTGCTGCAACTCAAGAAGTTCCCCGACATACGCGTCTCCATTTGAGAGGAAGCACGAGAGTCACGCTCACATCCAGAGGAGACCCGTTTCCGCCTCTTAGCTCGAGAGGAGGGATCTTTCCCTGCGTGTTCGGGAAAGAATTCCCGGCGTTCCGTCACATCTCAAGAGGAGGCGCTCTCGACAGGAAAGACGAGGGGAACTCCAGGGTCGTGACACCATTACCTGAGTCCCACAGATGTCTCAGTCCATTCCAGGGAAACCTGTTTTCCCTGCACTGCCTCGACTTTGAAGCCGAGCATCGACTCACACCACGTTGGCACGTGGGACAGCCCTGTGGGAAAGCCTCTTGGGAAAGCCTCTTGGGAAAGCCTCGAGGGAAAGCCACAGGTCCCTTGATCCACGAGAAGGGAAGCGTGACACTGCTGCCCCAGCTCGGGAGTAAAGCACACGTGCATGCCCCCACTCGAGACGACGACTGACTCCCCTGGGGAGACTCCGAGAAGTACGCCAACATCCATGTCAGCACTGGAGACGAATCCTCAGGTTTCGGCACCGATTCCACACAAGGCCTTAGGCCCCGGCATCGAAGGGAGAGGAATCCCGAGAGGCCCCGAGAAGCCACCGAGTAACTCGCATGGGGACTGGCCTTTCCTGAGGGCACCAGAGAGGGTCCCTGAGGTCCCCGACGTAAGTCGAGAGCACCTGCTGCAACTCGAGAAAATCCAGGAGGTTCTCCCCTCCAGGCGAGATGAGGCCCATTTCCGCTGAGGCGTCTCGAGGCTAATCACACTTAAACTCTGGAACTTCCAAAGGGTCCTTCACACCCATGCTGCAACTCAAGAAGTTCCACGACATACCCGACTCCACTAGAGAGGAAGCACGAGAGTCCCGCCCACATCCAGAGGAGCTCCGTTTCCACCTCCTAGCTCGAGAGGAGGGATCCTTTCCCTGCGTGGTCGGGAAAGAATTCCCGGCGTTCCCGTCGCATCTCAAGTGGAGGCGCTCTCCACAGGAAAGGCGAGAGGAACTACAGGGTCGTGCCACATTCCCAGAGTCCCCCAGATGTGTCAGTCCATTCCAGGGAATCCTGTTTTCCCTGCACGGCCTCAACTTTCAAGCCGAGGATCGACTCACACCACGGTGGCACGTGGGACGGCCGTGTGGGAAAGCCTCGTGGGAAAGCCTCGTGGGAAAGCCTCGAGGGAAAGCCCCTGATCCCTTGATCCCCGCGAAGGGAAGCGTGACACTGCTGCTACAGCTCGGGAGGAATGCGCAAGTGCATGCCCCCACTCGAGACAAGGACTGACTCCCATGGGGAGACTCCAGAAGTACCCCAAGATCCATGTCAGCACTGGAGAGGAATTCTCAGGTTCCGGCGCTGACTCCACACAAGGTTTTAGGCCCCAGAATCGACGGGAGAGGAAACCCGAGAGGCCCCCGTGAGGCCCCCGAGCAACTCGCAAGGGGACTGGCCTTTCCTGAGGCCCCCAGAGCGGGTCCCTGAGGTCCCCGTGGTAAGTCGAGAGCACCGGCCGCAACTCTTGAAAATCCAGGAGGTTCTCCCCTCCAGGCGAGATGAGGCCCTTTTCCGATGAGGCTCCTCGAGGCTAATCACACCTAAACGCTGGAATTTCCCAAGGGTCCTTCACACCATTGCTGCAACTCAAGAAGTTCCCCGTCATACCCGACTCCACTCGAGAAGAAGGACGAGAGTCCCGCCCACATACAGAGGAGCCCCGTTTCCGCCTCATAGCTCTAGAGGAGGGATCCTTTCCCTGCGTGTTCGGGAAAGTATTCCCAGCGTTCCCGTCGCATCTCAAGAGGAGGCGCTCTCCACTTGAAACGGGAGAGGAACTCCAGGTTCGTGCCACCGTTCCCACACTCCCCCAGATGTCTCAGTCCATTCCAGGGAAACCTGTTTTCCCTGCACTGCCTCGACCTTCAAGCCGAGGATCGACTCACACCACGGTGGCACGTGGGACAGCCCTGTGGGAAATCCTCGTGGGAAAGCCTCCTGGGAAAGCCTCGAGGGAAAGCCACAGATCCCTTGATCCACGCGAAGGGAAGGCTGACTCTGCTGCTACAGCTCGAGAGGAAACCGCACGTTCATGCCCCCACTCGAAACGAGGACTGACTCCCCTGGGGAGACTCCAGAAGTACCCCAAGATCCATGTCAGCACTGGAGAGGAATCCTCAGGTTCCGGCACCTGCTGGGAGCCAGTGTGAGGAATCCCGCCCGTACAAGGTCATGAGGAAGGAAGCTGACATACACAAGGCGTGCTCAGACTTCAGGGACCCCTCTGCAAATTCCTAAGCACGTACCCCAACAAAAATCTGCCGGCTTTTGTGCTCTGCTTTTCCACTCTTCTGACATTTTCTGGAAAAAGTCAATTCAGGGCTTTAGTCTTCTGCATTTGAAAGAGTGTTTCAATCCAAAAACCCCTCCGATGGCTTTCTAGCCTGCCTGCACGACTCGTGCAGCTGTGCATGTGATTGTTTGAGGCCTCCTGACCGCAGGAGGCACAGAAAGCTTAAAACATCCTAGGAATATAGGAGCTTCCGAGGAGTCAAAATCTTTAGAATAGGACTGATTAATGGTTTATTTTTTGGGTCAATGCTTGCTGCCAAATTTTCATATCCTTTATTTTTAGATATAGTTGGTATATAGAAAAACAAGTAGTAGACCTGGTATTAGCAACATTAGATCTTTGAGTTAAGTACCTTCTTTGTTATATCCCACTGCACCTTTGTTCTATAGAGATGTAACTTTAATGCTTTAAGGAGATGCAGATTAAAAAAAAAAAACACTTCAGGGGAAACAAAATTAACATTCATTAAGGAAGAGAGCCAAAAAGTGTTAACAAGCCTCTTGGCCAAAAGATAATGTAAATCACCTGAGACCTTTTGTATACAAAATGATATACGGAAAGAATCTGGGTTGCGAACGCTACATAATTTTGTGTTACCCAATGATCTCCGTGTTTTATCAAAAGTATAAAAGGCCTTCTGAACAATAAAGGATGGGGGCCAGTTTCTCGAACTAGTCTCTCGGCCTGGTTTCTTGGGACTCTGGCTCCCCCCATGTCTCTCTCTCTCTCTTCTTCTCTCCCCTTCCCTCTCTCTGCTCTTTACTTTAACTTCAGGCTGAATCTCCATCTGGGGCGCGGAGGCTCGCCAGGTCTACTTACTTGCCCCGGCTGTTAAGACCCGCACGAAAGGGAGCTTAAGGCGAGGCACCCTTAGATATTCAAGCGTGCGCCGGTGGCCCAACGTAGATGGTGCAAATTCCTTGTCTGGAATTTTATTGGCCTTCCGCGTAAACCAAGCTATTCAGCCCTCTTCCTCCACTTAATCTTCTTACTACACTATAGTTTCTTAATCTAATCTTACGTTAATAAACAAACAAGTCTTTCCACGCCAACGCCGTCCACCCTTCGAATTCCCCGGATCCACCGGGGCTGGACCCCAGCAAGTGGTGCCCGGAACAGGCTATTCAAAGGTAGGTTCCTCGGAGCAAAAGCTCCCCCCTGGAGCACTCTCTGTTGCTCCCCCCGGAGCACTCTCTGTTGCTCCCCCCGGAGTGACTTAATCACTCCCCCCGGAGTACTTTCGGGTACTCCCCCAGTGTTGAGTGTTCGGGACGGCTAGGACCCCACTCAGGGTGCCGCGGACCCCCCTGTAGGATAGACAGGGTGAGGACGAGTGGGAAGTGTTCAAGGGTTTAAGAGAAACCTGGTGCTCTAGAGGTTGAAAAGAAACCTGCTATCTTAGGGTTTAAAACAAAACCCCCCTTGGCTAAGGTAAAACCTTTTTGTCAAGGCAGACTTTTCTATAACTCTTAATTTTCTGACACGGGTAACAATGACTCAAAACAATGACACCTCTTTATACAAGTAATTTTGTAACTGTTAAACAAAAAAGACAAATTAAAGATTAAAAGGCTCGTGTTACGAGACCAATGTCCTTGGTTTCCAGAAAAGAGATTTAGATACTTGGATAAAGGTAATAAAACAGCTAAAAACTAATTATACTTTGCATGGGCCTGTAAATGCTTTTGCTCTGTAAAATATTATTACAAATGTTCTGGACCCCCGTCATGAGGCTGTTAGTTAGATAGCCTATGGGAGAGACTATAGCAGTGGATCGTAGTGGGTCTCCACCTATTACGCAGATCATATTTTCTGCCATTGGCAAACAAAAGGAGAGAGACTGTACTCTTCCTCCCGAGGAAGGAGGGTGCTTATAGGACGACAGCGGCCGAGCGCCCTGGAGAGCCCCCTCCCCCTCTACACAAACCAAACCTTTAAAAGAGTTGTCTTATTTAAGGCGACCACTGCAACCTCTGCTTGCGCCTCCCCAGGGCTTAAGAACTCCCCACTTTATATCCAAAGCCTCCCAGAACATTGCTTAAGTTTGAAAACGATAGTGACAATATTTTTGAGCAAAAGAGCTTTTAAAACAGAGCTTGCTCCTTGCATAAAATCCCCTCAGGAGGGGCCTCACCCAACAAAAAAAAAGAAAAAGGAAGAAAAACAGGAAAAAAAAGAAAAATATTCGTAATAAAAAGGACTTTACAAATGCAAAAATGTTTCTCTTGAGGCCAAATAGAACATTTTTTGCCAAAATGTCTTGCTAAACAGAGATAACAAGCCGTACCAAACAACCCCAGGTAGCTCAGGCCTGGACCTCAGTTCCACCACCTTAATAATAATAGCTCCTGACTCAGATTCCAGTGGCTAGTCCCCTTCCTGAGGACATTGTAAGACTTGTGCTGGGGCATAGCTTGCTTTCTTTTCAAAAAATTTCGGTAGTTTCTTGTGTAGTAAATTCTGATTATACTAAAAAATTGAAGTTTTGATATCGCCACCTGCTAAAACTGTGTAATTAAAATTAAAAAATAGCACAGCTTTTGCTTTTACCTTATTACCAGACAGAAAAACCAGACAAAAAAAGCCCCAGAGGATCTAGATCTAGCTTTTTGGGTGCAAAAAATTGCAGCTTCTAGGCCTTTAAAAGATTTTTTAAAGATATAAAATGTCATGGCTGTTAGACAATAGACAAGACGTTTCTTAGATTGCTGAGAGACTAGCGCAGCTCCTGGCCAACATATACTACTGAAAAGGAGTTGGTGGGATTAGAAAAGGTGGTATGCAGGATAAAAATGCTATAGAGTAAGAGGTGAGAGAGAGTTTAAAACCTTGGTGAATAGTGAGCTCCCCCGTTGCTGGAAGTATTCAAGCAAAGATTAAATGGCTACTTGTCATCTAAAAGGCTATAGACCAGATTTGGGTTATAAAAAGATCATTAAAAAAGCTTTTCTTGCTTCTTATATTTGGGTCTGCCAAAAGTTTTAAAACTGATAATGTCCTTTTAAAGGCTGCTGAGAGATTGTTTACTAACTTTAAATGATTTCCAAAAATTATTAGTTGATATTAATTGGATATGCCCACATTTAAAACTGACTTTTGTAGATTTAAAGCCTTTTGTTTGATTGCTGAAAAAAAAACAATCCTAATCCCAGTTCTAAGAAAAAGTTGACTAGTGTGACACAGTTGGCTTTCGTTAAAGTGAATGAGGCTTTAAATGATCAGTTAATTAAGATTAATATTGCCAAAAAAGGAGATTAAATTAAAGCATACTGATTTATTAAATTGTTTAGTAAAGAGCCATCAAAAATTGTAATTCCATATAACAAAAAACAACTTGATGCTTTTCAAATGTTTGATGATTGGCAGATTGCTATAGGAAATTCTTGTGATCAGATCTTGCATCATTTACCCTCACGTGCTTTGTTAATTCAAAAATTAAAAAAGGAGAAATTAAGTATAGTTTTCCCCCATCAGATTTTACAACATGTTCTCTTTGTAATAAGTTAAATGCTGATTCGTTTGGAACAGTAAAATAAAAAGCCATTGGTAAAGCAAAAAGATCTCCAGATAACAAAAAGATCCCGACCCAGAATTTGCTGCGGGTCGAGGAAGTGTTTATATTTTTTCCACAGGGTGCAGATTCGTCAATTTGGATCCCGGACAGACTGATTCGCCACAAAAGAAAAAGGGAACTTCTCTGCCGCCACCGCCGCGGGAAACAGCCGTGCACCAAAAGCTGCGGGCGGGCCAGCCTGACTGACGGAACCCAGTGCACCGCACTCGCAGCCCCGTTACAGCGCCAGTGTCAGAGGGCGGGGTGAAGGCCGCTGCTCCCACCGGCAGAAGAGGCAAAAGAAACATCAAGATCCCGGCGGGACTAACAGCTGCTGCAGCGCAAACTCCAACCAGAAAATGACTCTATTTACTCTATTTTGGCTTGTCTATCCTCTCCTTATGTTCTTCTTTTCACCAATGATTCCAGAAAACTTAACGTACCTAATGTAGCGACTTGTCAACCATGGATGTTTTCATCTTGTTTAACTCCTCAAAGTAATGTCTGCTCTTTTGTGGTTTTAAAGATGTCCTGTAACTGTAACAACTTATTGATATGATAATTATGTTCTTGCTGTGTTACAATAACTGTTATTGTTACTATGGCAGCGGTCATTGACTCAACAAGTGTAAATGCCCAATATGTTAAAAAATCAAGTTTTAGGTGTTTTGGAACAGCTCAGATATTAGTTTAGACTTAGGGAAACTGCATAACCAGATTCAGACCTTGGAACACTCCCGATTAGATTTTACCACCTCAGGAGAAGCCAATGACTTTTTCCACACTTTCTCTAACTTCATTTCTGGAAAGACTATTCTGTCTACTCTTTATAATCTTGCTCCTCGTAATCATTCTTTCCTGTATTGTCTAGATTCTTCGGCAGAGCATTCGGAATCTCGCGACAGAACTGCACCTGATTTTAAACATAAATAATTAATTATTTAAAATAAAACAGGGTGAGATGCTGGGAGCCAGTGTGAGGAATCCGCCCGTGACAAGGTCATGAGGAAGGAAGCTGACATACGCAAGGCGTGCTCAGACTTCAGGGATCCTCTTGGAAATTCCTAAGCACGTACCCCAACAAAAATCTGCCGGCTTTTGTGCTCTGCTTTTCCACTCTTCTGACATTTTCTGGAAAAAGTCAAATCAGGGCTTTAGTCTTCTGCATTTGAAAGAGTGTTTCAATCCAAAAACCCCTCCGATGGCTTTCTAGCCTGCCTGCAGGACTCGTACAGCTGCGCATGTGATTGTTTGAAGCCTCCTGGCAGGAGGCACAGGAAGCTTAAAACATCCTAGGAATGTAGGAGCTTCCGAGGAGTCAAA